>NC_134908.1:9588620-9591120 GCF_041734735.1 Babylonia areolata
TGTAACGTCATCGTCATCATCATTATCATCATCGTTATCATCATTATCATCGTTATCATTATCAGCCATCTGTTTGTACATGTGTCCTGCCACGCAGCCACTGATCCCTGTAACGTCATCGTCATTGTCATCATCATCAATATCACCCATCTGCTTGTACACGTGTCCTGCATATATACACATACAAACATACACACACACAAACACTCACTCACAAATGCAAACACACACTAATGTATACACACACAAACACAAACACACATTCACACAAACACCAACCCATGCACATATTAATACTAACACACACACACACTCATTCACTCACACAGATACATCACGCATTTCATCAGAACATTTTCCTTTACACTGAGC
Organism: Babylonia areolata; assembly: GCF_041734735.1. Lineage (NCBI taxonomy): Eukaryota > Metazoa > Mollusca > Gastropoda > Neogastropoda > Buccinidae > Babylonia > Babylonia areolata. Next base: position 9,588,993 of record NC_134908.1, read on the forward strand.
ACTCAAAAGACGAAGACAAAGACAGAATCCGTTTTCATCTGCTCATCTACGTATTATAATGATGATGATGACAGTGATGAGGAGGATGATTATTACCATCATCATCAATAATCAATAAAGGGTGGTAACTCTCTCCTTGTACAACTACAAGGGACACAATTTCAAGCCAATGCTGCTGATGCAACCAATCCAGCCAGCACACAGGTAAATAAAAAAAGGTACACTGGAACAAACCCAGACACCTCCTCTAAAAGGCAGCTCCAGACTTGTACTTAAATACCAATCATTGGCCCGGCCCCCTTTAGAGCGTAAGGAGTTCAGGGCCGAAACACTTGACTGAGGGGGGGGGCTTCTTTTCTGAAGACCTTGTACTGTTCAGCTCTCCCTAGAGTTTCCTAGCTCTCCCTAGAGTTTCCTATCACCAATCATTTAACAAGTGCACACAGCAGCACTGACAGAAGAAGGCATCATCATCATCATCATCATCATCATCATCATTCTTCTTCTTCTTGCTTTAAGGTGGAAGGTGGCAGAATGGTACAGACGCTCACCTGCCAATACAGAGAGCCCGTGAAGGTGTGGGTTCGAATCCCGCTCTCGCGCTTTCTCCCAAGTTTGACTGGAAAATCAAACTGAGCGTCTAGTCTTTCGGATGAGACGATAAACCGAGGTCCTGTGTGCAGCACGCACTTGGCGCACTAAAACAAGTGCTGCCAAATTATGTCAACCCATGGCAATGACAGTGTCGTCCTCTGGCAAAATTATGTAAAAAAAGAAATCCACTCTGATAGGCACACAAATATATAAGCATGCACTCAAGGCCTGACAAGTGTGATGGGTTATGCTGCTGGTCAGGCATCTGCCTCGCAGATGTGGTGTAGCGTATATGGATTTGTCCACGAACGCAGTGACTCCTCCTTGAGAAACTGAAACTGAAACTGGAACTGAAACTCGTTGTTCAATCTTGTTAAGAGGGAAAAACTTACACGAGGTGAAGGCATAGAGGACTATGGCGGAGGAGTTGATGGCGCCGTGCCTGTGCACGTTAAACACCCCCAGCAAGCCCATGACGAGAATCCCTGTGGCCAGCGCCAGGAACTGTGACCCCACGCCTGTCAACGCCACAACAACAACAACAACAATAACAACACTTGTGCTTCTGTCAAGGCAAACACACTGATACTGATTATAATAATAATAATAATAATAATAGAAGAAGAAGAAGTAGAAGAAGAAGAAAGAAGAAGAAGAAGAAGATTCTCATTTTCATTCTTGTTACTATTCTCATTCTTGTTACTGAAGACGAAGAAGAAGAAGAAGAAGAAGAAGAAGATTCTAATTTTCATTCTTGATATCATTCTCGTTCTTGCTATTGCTATCATCATTATCATCATCATTATCATGATTATTATTATTATTATTACTATCATCATCTTCACCATTTTTGACTCACTTGTGTAAACAAAGTGAGTCTATGTTTTAACCTGGTGTTCGGTTGTCTCTGTGTGTGTGTGTGTGTGTGTGTCCGTGGTAAACTTTAACATTGACATTTTCTCTGCAAATACTTTGTCAGTTGACACATGTGTTCTATTTGTAAATGCCTTCGGCTTATTTTCAAGATAAGGCGTAAATGCTCATAATAATAATAACAGTAGTAGTGGTAGTAGTACTGTCACTGTCATCATGATCAGTATCATTGCCAAGAGCCGACGGGCGCAATAGCCGAGTGGTTAAAGCGTTGGACTGTCAATCTGAGGGTCCCGGGTTCGAATCACGGTGACGGTGCCTGGTGGGTAAAGGGTGGAGATTTTTACCATCTCCCACGTCAACATATGTGCAGACCTGCTAGTGCCTGAACCCCCATCGTGTGTATATGCAAGCACAAGATCAAATACGGCACGTTAAAGATCCTGTAATCCATGTCAGCGTTCGGTGGGTTGTGGAAGCAAGAACAAACCCAGCATGCACACCCCCGGAAAACGGAGTATGGCGGCCTACATGGCGGGGTAAAAACAGGTCCTACACGTAAAAGCCCACTCGTGTGCAATACGAGTGAACGCAGAAGAAGAAGAAGAAGAACTGCCGAGAGCCCAGCGGACACACACTGACCCAGGATGGCACAGAAGAG
>NC_134908.1:9593620-9638620 GCF_041734735.1 Babylonia areolata
CACATCTCTTATCTAGACATGCAACGACTATTCAAAACCAGAAAGCTCTGTACCTGTGATTCGGGAAATGACAACAAGTGAAATAAGAATCCAAAAACAAATGAGATAACAGAAAGTAAACAGCTTGAAAAAGGTTGAACAAAGAGTTTCAGTTTCAGTAGCTCAAGGAGGCGTCACTGCGTTCAGACAAATCCATATACGCTACACCACATCTGCCAAGCAGATGCCTGACCAGCAGCGTAACCCAACGCGTTTAGTCAGGCCTTGAGAAAAAAAAAAAAAAGGTGAATAAATAATAGATAAGCTTACATAAATAAATAAATAATAATTATAATATAAAAAAGATTTAAGAGATAGTGATAACTGTAACTATACATAAATAAGCCCACACACCATTATCAATGTCATAAAACAGACAATCTTATTTATCATTGTCAAACACCAGTATTATTTGACAACGTGAAACTGAAAGCAAATGCTAAACAACTTTTTAGCCAGATAGGTTCTATATATATGACGGGCGCCATAGCCGAATGGTTAAAGCGTTGGACTTTCAATCTGAGGGTCCCGGGTTCGAATCACGGTGATGGCGCCTGGTGGGTAAAGGGTGGAGATTTTTACAATCTCCCAGGTCAACATATGTGCAGACCTGCCAGTGCCTGAACCCCCTTCGTGTGTATACGCAAGCATAAGATCAAATACGCACGTTAAAGATCCTGTAATCCATGTCAGCGTTCGGTGGGTTATGGAAACAAGAACATACCCAGCATGCACACCCCTGAAAGCGGAGTATGGCTGCCTACATGGCGGGGTAAAAACGGTCATACACGTAAAAAGCCCACTCGCGTATATACGAGTGAACATGGGAGTTGAAGCCCACGAACGCAGAAGAAGAAGAAGGATCTATATATGAGAAATGTAAGAGAAACAATCGTCGCTGAAACAGGTATGTGGTTCTGAATTTTTGTATTCCATGGGGTATTCCCGGTGATTCGAGTACTTTCATGCACTCATTTATGAAAAATAATTGACAGCATAATGGTTAAATCACTTGATCTCAAAGGTTTTCCTTGCCTATAAGGTTCTGGATTAAGATCGTTGTTGAAGTTAGGCACGTGTCTTTGCTCAGCATCTGAATAATACACAGCCGTTCTTTCCACTTGGAGCTTGTCGGCACTAGTAATGTCACGTGGTAGTTCCATGTACCATTTGAAAGGAAAGTAAAAGAGCTTACATTTCATACCAATAATTTATTCAAAACTTATTACCAGTTTTGAGAAATATACATGTAAAATAAAGCGAAAATTGTTTTTTAAGCATTACATTCACAATATGCAGTTTTACTAAGCGAAATCAATGACTTCAGAAAAGCACAAGCTTATACAACGCAGGACGTCAGTAGTGCTAAAAATGTTATAGCTTAGTTAGTAGGTCAAAAGGATCCAGGCAAATAAAGCGAAAGACAGACGTGAAAAATCCGTTGGCTCAATCAATGTCGAGGTGGTCGGCCCCACCATGCAAAAAGCCCTCTATCTATCTTAGTATCTATGATTTTTACTCGTTTACTCAAAAATGATAACACATAGAAGAAAAACCAGGAGAGCATGGGAAAGAGGAGAAATTCAATTTAATTCCTATATAAAACCAATCTTTATTTTGTAAACATCACTCACATTACAGACTTGGGGAAATTAGGCAAAACAGACATTTTTCAGTCTTTGCATTAGCTTCAGTTTAGCGGATGAGGCTGCCAGTACCTAGTAAGAGACCATAACTTAAATAAGTCTGCTTAGAAGTCTGGGTTTCTATGCATTTGGCTATACATTATTGTGCAATATCAATATGCACACGTTTGGCAGAGTTATGTAAAAATAAACATAATGAATAAAAATACCTACACCAAGAGGTGTGTTGCTCCTGGCAAAATTCTGTGGAAAAACCCACTTTGACAATTTACAAAATATGAAATATTGTATGATTACATTACACCCATCCCCCCACCACAGATCCCCTCACTCAAAAAGAAAGACAGAAAGAAAAGAACAGCACTGCATTTGAGTGTTGAGTGTATTGTTACACTTACATTGTTTTCTTTTCAATCGCCAAAGACGTGGAACAAGCTCCCTGATAACCTCCGTCATTCTGATTCCCTCGCATCTTTTAAATCTCGTCTCAAAACTCACCTATTCCCTCAGCAATAAGTTCAATTGTGGCAGGTCCACAACTACATGCATGTATATGAATGTGTATTGTGTGTGCATGTGTTTATGTAAGTTTGTGCCTGCCTATGTGTGCGTATGTGTTAGGGTAGCTGTTAGATACACATGTATGTTAAAATGTATGTATGCAGTGTGTGTGTGTGCGTGCGTGCGTGCGTGTGTGTGCGCGTGCGTGCGTGCGTGCGTGCGTGTGTGTGTGTGTGTGTGTGTGTGGTCACATTTTGGTGTGTGTATGTAACATAGATATAATGTTTTATGTTATCAAAAGCGTTTTTGTAAAGCACCTAGAGCAGATTTCTGGATAGTGTGCTATATAAGTATCCATTATTATTATTATTATTACACTGCACGTATCCCTGGGGAAAACGACCCACACACTAACACAGCATATTTCATGTGAAAACGAAGAAATATGTTGAGTCAAGAAATCAATAATTCAGTTCAAGTGAACAGAATACAATACCAGAAAAATGACCCAAAATAATCATTGATGTCACGGACGTATAGCTCACTATCTAAATCATAAAATCTCACTTGTTTTGTTGTTAGTTTTGAATCTCATCACAACTCAGTCTACATAGTGTCTTGGCCAAGTATTATTGATACCTCACAACAACTATAAATTACTGGGTTATTTGATTTTAAGAAGCGACGTACTCTTTAAACAACTGTTTCAAAAATTAGAGGATACAAAAGTCTCCGATCAGCCTGCAGTTGTTTCACACAACCTCCTTTGACAAGTGATTCATCGCACATCACAGATCATCAGTTTTGCTTATGTGTGAACAAAGAAACTTTGGTGAATTCTTTTTTTTGGTGGGGAACTGAGGAGACAGGGAACAAGTGTGAGTGAGGGGGGAGGAGAGAGTGAGCAAACACTACTGGTCACACTTAAGGGAGATAATTTCTCTAACCAAGGGAAGTGATTCATAACAGCTGCATGCATAACAGAACCACATATTCCCCCCCCATGCTCAAAGAAATTTCATCCCATAAATCAGAATAATACTAAGCGTAGCGTGTTCAAAAGTAATGATGAAAGGTACTCAAAGCTTATAAAAAAAAATGCTCAAAAATTATAAATTTTGTGATATTTATACCCAGCACCAGTGAAGTTTGATCTTGGTCAGATGATATATGTAGTAACTGCAGCAAAACTGGCTAACCGTCTTTGTCTTGGGGTGCGAGCTTACCCAAGGATCGTTTAGTGAGGGTAAGACTGCTGACACCACAGTCAAATTATACCTCGCATCGTCTCCGCAAGGAGATCGGGTGCAATTTTTGTTGCCCTCTGGGTGAGGGAAAAACTTAAAAAACATGAACACATACAAAGAAAATACTGGAACCTGACGAAGGAAATGCTTTTTAATGCATCTTACACAATTGTTTTTCTTCTAAAAATGTATGTTTTTTTGGTTTTTTTTTAGTATTTTGTTGCAGTAGAATGTCATTTAGTAAACATTTGTAAAGGACTGATTTTGTTCTAAGTCAAATTTGGTATTGATAGAGTATTTTCCTCAGAAAATTCATTTGTGGACACACACACATACATGCACACCAACGCATAAGGAAAACAAAAACACCGTTATTACATGGGCTCGCACTGTGTTTGTAAACACACTTGAGTTAAAAATCTACATCTTTTAACAAGTGCAAAGTATCTGAGTTGATCATTATTAAATGAACATAATCAATCTCTTAAGAGTTCTGTGTGTGTGTGTGTGTTGCAGATTATTCTTGTGGGAAAAGAACTTTTCAAGAGCTGAACTGTTTTATGAAGTAATGTTGTAGTTTGTTTACTCAGTTGTCCATCTGTTGTGCTTTTGTTGTTGTTGATGAGTTTTGTGTGTGTGTGTGCGTGCTAGTGTATGTGGACGTGGTGGAGGTGTGAGTTTGTTTGTTGTTTTTTTTTGTTTGTTTGTTTTTTTAACAATACGTACATTTTTACATTTTCAGGTTTAATTTCTTAAATGTAATGATGTACATACGTTTTTACTTGAAATGTTTGATGAATATTGCTTTATCATGTGATGTTGTAGCCTGTGTGTTTCAATTGTTTGTCATTCGTGTGTGTGTGTGTGTGTGTGTGTGTGTGTGAACATTTGTTTCATCATTCTAGTTTTGATCTGTGTGTGTAATGCGGGGTGTTTCTTCAGGGAAATGCTTAGCAGGAACTTTTATTTTATTTTATTATATATATGTGTGTGTATATATATGTATGTGTGTGTATATATATATATGTAATGTTGCAGTAGTCTGCATTATTCGATTGTTGATCTGTGTTCGTGTGTGTATTGTGCCTGTAGGTGCGTGTATGCGTGTTTGTCACTGAGTGAGCGCGTGAGTAATGTGTTTGGGTATGCGGCTTGTGTTCGTTGGTGCATGTGTGAGTGCATGCGCGCGCGCGCGCGTGTGTGCGTGTATGTGTGTGTTGTGTGTGTGCGCACGCTGTGTGTTTTGTGTGTTTGTATGTAGGTATGTAGGTATGTATGTATGTGCCTACGTATGTATATATGCATGCGTATACATGCTTGTGTTCTTTCAATTTCATTTCTTTTTTTCTTTTTTTTAAATACCTGTTGCATTTCTTGATTTAATCAACTGACATGACCTATTTTAATTTTTCTCTCTCGCCTATATTTCAAATTATATGCATATGTTTGTGTGGGGATGTTTGAGTGAATGTTTTTAGTGCTATTGTAAAGCGCATAGAGCTTCAAGAATATGCGCTATAGCAAGAAGTCTGAATAAATAAATAAATAAATAGTGTGTGTGTGTGTGTGTGCGCGCGCATGCAGGTGCATGCAGCAATTATTCTTGTACACAGAAAAGATCTTTGTTTTAATAACTATGTGTGTGTGTATTTGTGTAAATATGTACATGGGTGTGTGTGTATGTACATGTGCGCATGCACAAGTATGTGTGTACATGCACGCCTGCACACACGTGTGTGTGTGTGTGTTGTGAGAGAGAGAGAGACACAGAGAGACAGAGAGAGAGACACAGAGAGAGACAGACAGAGAGACAGTGACAGAGAGAGAGACAGAGACACAGAGAGACAGAGAGAGACAGTGACAGAGAGAGACACAGACACAGAGGGAGAGACACAGAGAGACAGAGAGAGAGACAGAGAGAGAGAGAGAGAGAGAGACAGTGACAGAGAGAGAGAGCGATGTATTCACCTCCAGAGTCTTTGGGAAGAAGGCGTCATCCCTGATCATCTGCCCACGGTCCTCATACTTCAGGCTGAAACAGACCAGACAGCAGACACACTCTGATCCGCTGACCGCTTCACTGCCTGTCTGCCTCTCTGTCTCACTATATCTCTCAGTCACACACACACATCACAGGGGACACAGGTAAGTGACAACACCTCCTTCTCCTCCTCCTCCTTCTGTGACGGGTGCAATAGCTGAATGGTTAAAGCGCTGGACTTTCAATCTGAGGGTCCTGGGTTCGAATCTCGGTGCACCTGGTGGGTAAAGGGTGGAGATTTTTCCGATCTCCCAGGTCAACATATGTGCAGACCTGCTAGTGCCTGAACCCCCTTCGTGTGCATGCGCACGCAGAAGATCAAATACGCACGTTAAAGATCCTGTAATCCATGTCAGCGTTCGGTGGGTTAGGGAAACAAGAATATACCCAGCATGCACACCCCTGAAAACGGAGTATAGCTGCCTACATGGCAGGGTAAATAAATAAAAACGGTCATACACGTAAAATGTTACATGTCTGTCTGAGTGTGTATGCGTGTGCGTCTGAAATCTGACTGAATGACACAGGAAACGAATGATGAACGCCCAGTGGCAGCCGTCAGTCGGCTCTACCCAGGTAGGCAGCCTGTGGTGCAAATGACCCCGTGTTTGCAAAGCGCTTAGAGCTTGGTCTCTGACCGAGGATGGCACTATATAAGTACCCACATCAATCAATCAATCTTCTTCTGCCTTGTTCAAATTGGCAAAGGGAAATCCCAGCCAGGGGGAAAAAACCCAGCTTTGTTCAAACTGGCAGAGCTAAATCCCAGCCAGGGGGAAAAACCCAAACAACACCCCCAGGTTTCTTTGTGTCTGTTCTGGTCTCCCTTTGGGTGTGAATGCTGATCATCACCACACAAAGGTCTAGTGGAGGGGGAGAAAAAATCGGCGGCTGAGCCATGATTCGAACTGGTGCACTCAGATTCTCTCACTTCCTAGGCGGACACGTCACCTCTAGGCCATCACTCCACTAGTGTTGACAATTAGTGCTAACAATAACAATACCAACAATAATGATAACAATAACAGTGATACTGTTACCACTACTCCTCCTCCTCCTCAGTGCAGTTCAGTTCAGTTACTTGTGGAGGTGTCACTGCATTTGGACTCCTCTATAAACACTACAGCAGTAGATGCCGCCGGGGTGGGTTGCATGAGCAAACTTAGCAGAGCAGGACCTACTTATCTTTCTGACCTTATCAGTGTTTACACCCCCACAAGAAACCTCCGCTCTTCCTCTGACTGTTACCTCTTGAAACTTCCTCGTGTCAATACAAGAACTCATGGTGAACGTTCTTTCTTCTTTGCTGCTCCTCACATCTGGAACAACCTTCCTCATCATATCCGGGCATCTGATTCTATTTCTGCTTTTCGCTCATCACTAAAGACTCATCTTTTTAAAACCTATCTATAAGTACTCTCAGCTTCCTTTTCTCAAACACCACCCATGTCAGCTCACTTTGGATGTATGTAGAGTGGGAAAGGGAGAGTGTGAGTGGGGGGAGGGGTTTTTGAGAAAGAGTGGTCATGAATGTTTTATGTAACTTGTAATATTTTTCTTTCATGTAAAGCGCCCTGAGCTCTTTGTGAGAAAGGACGCTGTATAAATATACATTATTATTATTATAAGAGTGTTCCCAACTCCACGCTAAACTCCATACACTCAGGAAGGAACATTCTTCACTCTGAGCAAAGTTGGCGCTGCAAAGATCACCTATGCTACCCAGCCCAGAAACTGAACCAACGCACTTAGGGAGGCTTTGAGGGAAAATGAAATTCAATGACATGAAATTAAATTAAATAAAATATAACAAACTTGTTCAGGATTAAAGAGGCTATGCCAGTCTTGAATAAAAGCTTATTTGTGTTTGCACATTTCTTCTGTCTTTGCTGCTGTGTGCACATGTCAAATGATCAGTATAAGGACAGGCCCGGCGCTTCCCTTTTTAGAGGAAGTGTCTGGCGTTTGTTCCAATGTACCTTTAATTTACCTGTATGCTAGCTGAATCGGTAGCGTAAGCAGAACTGACTTGAAGTTGTGTACCTTGTGAATGGAGAGAGTTGCCACTCTTTACTATTTGCTAATCATAACAAACAAATTATATATAACAATTATAATTCTTAAATAAATAAATCTACTTCTAAATAAAGAGCAAATGATAAAGTTATAAAAGAATACTTTTTCTTTTTATTAAAAAAATTACTTCCAAATAAAGAGTAAATAATAGAGTGAAAAAAAAAAAATTACTTCTACTACTAATGATAATAATTACAAGTGAGATCCTTTACCCCAAATGACAGAACCCAAACTTCACTCACTTTGTTGGGATCCAGGTGATGCTGTAGGTGAAACGGACCTGGAAAGGGCCCGTCACTCCGTCCAACAGGACTGGTTCACTGTCCTTGGTCGACACATTAGCGTAGATGACCTGCACAGCAGACGTCTTACAACTTTCTTTCTATTGGTTGACACATTAGCGTAGATGACCTGCACAGCAGACGTCTTACAACTTTCTTTCTATTGGTTGACACATTAGCGTAGATGACCTGCACAGCAGACGTCTTACAACTTTCTTTCTATTGGCTGACACATTAGCGTAGATGACCTGCACAGCAGACGTCTTACAACTTTCTTTCTATTGGTTGACCCATTAGCGTAGATGACCTGCACAACAGACGTCTTACAACTATCTTTCTACTGGTTGACACATTAGCGTAGATGACCTGCACAGCAGACGTCTTACAACTTTATTTCTATTGGCTGACACATTAGCGTAGATGACCTGCACAGCAGACATCTTACAACTTTCTTTCTATTGGTTGACACATTAGCGTAGATGACCTGCACAGCAGACGTCTTACAACTTTCTTTCTATTGGTTGACCCATTAGCGTAGATGACCTGCACAGCAGACGTCTTACAACTTTCTTTCTATTGGTTGACACATTAGCGTAGATGACCTGCACAGCAGACGTCTTACAACTTTATTTCTATTGGTTGACACATTAGCGTAGATGACCTGCACAGCAGACATCTTACAACTTTCTTTCTATTGGTTGACCCATTAGCGTAGATGACCTGCACAGCAGACGTCTTACAACTTTATTTCTATTGGTTGACACATTAGCGTAGATGACCTGCACAACAGACGTCTTACAACTTTATTTCTATTGGTTGACACATTAGCGTAGATGACCTGCACAGCAGACGTCTTACAACTTTATTTCTATTGGTTGACACATTAGCGTAGATGACCTGCACAGCAGACGTCTTACAACTTTCTTTCTATTGGTTGACCCATTAGCGTAGATGACCTGCACAACAGACGTCTTACAACTTTCTTTCTACTGGTCGACACATTAGCGTAGATGACCTGCACAGCAGACGTCTTACAACTTTCTTTCTATTGGTTGACACATTAGCGTAGATGACCTGCACAACAGACATCTTACAACTTTCTTTCTATTGGTTGACCCATTAGCGTAGATGACCTGCACAGCAGACGTCTTACAACTTTATTTCTATTGTCTGTATATTATTATCATCATCATCATCATCATTATCATTATTATTATTAATGTTATCATCATTTATGCCTAATCTTGAAAATAAGCCCTTGGCGTTTACAAACAGAACACACACGTAAACATCAAGAAGGAAAAATTGAACACAAGATACCAAACATTATAAAGAAAAATGTTCAACCCCACCCCCCACACACAACCACAACACACACAAGCACTCATGCATCCTGTGTAAATTATTCAAGGTTCAAGGGCTATGCCAGTCGTGCATGAAAAGCGAATTTGTGTTTGGACATTTCTTCCATCACTGCTGCCGTGTGCACCATGGCACATGTCAAATCAATGGTATAAGGACAAGCCTGGTGCTTCCATTTTTTGGAGAAGTTTATGACAAGTTATAAGAAAATACACGCCGTAAATCTGTGTCTACTCAGTAAAAACAGACAGCACTGACCAGTGGCGACCGCTCAACTCGAGTGTCTGGGCAAAAACTCCAGGAAGTGTCTGGGTTTGTTCAAATGTACCACTGACTTGAAGTTGTGTACCTTGTGAATGGAGAGAGTTACCACTCTTTACTATTTATTTTTTACTGGTTTTTGTATTTGTATTTCTTTTTATCACAGCAGATTTCTCTATGTGAAATTCGGGCTGCTCTCCCCAGGGAGAGCGCGTCGCTATACTACAGCGCAACCCAATTTTTTTGTATTTTTTCCTGCATGCAGTTTTATTTGTTTTTCCTATCGAAGTGGATTTTTCTACAGAATTTTGCCAGGAACAACCCTTTTGTTGCTGTGGGTTCTTTTACGTGCGCTAAGTGCATGCTGCACACGGGACCTCGGTTTATCGTCTCATCCGAATGACTAGCGTCCAGACCACCACTCAAGGTCTAGTGGAGGGGGAGAAAATATCGGCGGCTGAGCCGTGATTCGAACCAGTGCGCTCAGATTCTCTCTCGCTTCCTAGGCGGATGCGTTACCTCTAGGCCATCACTCCACTTTTCATTGTTTGTGTGCAGACATGAAAATGATGGAGAGAGAGCACGCCTATATATAATGGGCAGTCATGTAAAACAACAACAACAACAACAACGACAACAACAAGATGAGGACAGCCCACTGGCGTGATTGTGGACAGCTTCACACCACAGCAACAATGACGACAACAACAACAATGACAACAATAACAACGACAACGACAACAACAAGACGAGAACAGCCCACTGATGTGATTGGGACTGCTTCACATCACAACAACAACAATGACAACATCACAACAACAACAATAACATCGGCAACAAGACGGGAACAGCCCACCGACATGATTGGAACAGCTTCACACCACAACAACAACGACAAGAAGAAGAACAACAACAACAATGACAACAACAAGATGAGAACGGCCCACTGACATGATTGGAACAGCTTCACACCACAGCAACAACGACAAGAAGAAGAAGAACAACAACAACAATGACAACAACAACAAGAAGATGAGATCGGCCCACTGACATGATTGGGACAGCTTCACACCACAGCAACGACGACAAGAAGAAGAAGAAGAACAACAACAACAATGACAACAACAACAACAAGATGAGAACGGCCCACTGACATGATTGGGACAGCTTCACACCACAGCAACAACAACAACAACGACAACAACAATAACAACAACTTCTACAACAACAGCACCCACATGACAAGGTCAGCCCACTGATATGACTGGGTCAGCTTCACAACAACAAAAACAACGACAACAACAACACGATAAATACAGCCCACTGACATGATTGGGGCAGCTTCACATCACAACAACAACAAGGACAACAACAACGACTACAACAAGCTGAGGAGAACAGCCCACTGACGTGGTTGGCGTTGTAGAGGATGTAGAAGTGGAAGTGGGTCCACAGGTACAAGGGAGTGGTGGTGATGTCACTGGGACAGCTTCACTTCACAACAAAAACAACAAGGACAACGACAACAAGGGCAACAACAAGGACAACAAGCCGAGGAGGACAGCCCACTGACATGGTCGGCATTGCAGAGGAAGTAGAAGTGGAAGTGGGTCCACAGGTACAAGGGAGTGGTGGTGATGTCACTGGGACAGCTTCACTTCACAACAAAAAGGACAACAACAACAAGGACAATGACAACAAAGACAACAACAATGACGTGGTTGGCGTTGTAAAGGATGTAGAAGTGGAAGTGGGTCCACAGGTACAAGGCAGTGGTGGTGATGTCACTGGGACAACTTCACTTCACAACAACAAGGACAACAACAAGAAGGACAATGACAACAAAGACAACAACAATGACGTGGTTGGCGTTGCAGAGGATGTAGAAGTGGAAGTGGGTCCACAGGTACAAGGGAGTGGCGGTGATGTCACTGGGACAGCTTCACTTCACAACAAGGCAACAACAACAAGGACAACGACAACAAGGACAACAACAACGACTACAACAAGCCGAGGAGGACAGCCCACTGACGTGGTTGGCGTTGTAGAGGATGTAGAAGTGGAAGTGGGTCCACAGGTACAAGGGAGTGGTGGTGATGTCACTGGGACAACTTCACTTCACAACAACAAGGACAACAACAAGAAGGACAATGACAACAAAGACAACAACAATGACGTGGTTGGCGTTGCAGAGGATGTAGAAGTGGAAGTGGGTCCACAGGTACAAGGGAGTGGTGGTGATGTCACTGGGACAGCTTCACTTCACAACAAAAACAACAAGGACAACGACAACAAGGACAACAACAAGGACAACAAGCCGAGGAGGACAGCCCACTGACGTGGTTGGCGTTGCAGAGGATGTAGAAGTGGAAGTGGGTCCACACTTACAAGGGAGTGGTGGTGATGTCACTGGGACAGCTTCACTTCACAACAAAAACAACAAGGACAACGACAACAAGGACAACAACAACGACTACAAGCCGAGGAGGACAGCCCACTGACATGGTTGGCATTGCAGAGGATGCAGAAGTGGAAGTGGGTCCACAGGTACAAGTGAGTGGTGGTGATGTCACTGGGACAGCTTCACTTCACAACAACAAGGACAACAACAACAAGGACAACAACGACTACAACAAGCCGAGGAGGACAGCCCACTGACGTGGTTGGCGTTGCAGAGGATGTTGAAGTGGAAGTGGTTCCACAGGTTCAAGCGAGTGGCGGTGATGTCACTGGGACAGCTTCACTTCACAACAACAACAACAAGGCAACAACAAGGACAACGACAACAAGGACAATAACAACGACTACAACAAGCCGAGGAGGACAGCCCACTGACGTGGCTGGCGTTGTAGAGGATGTAGAAGTGGAAGTGGGTCCACAGGTACAAGCGAGTGGTGGTGATGTCACTGGGACAGCTTCACTCCACAACAACAAGGACAACAACAACAAGGACAACAACAACGACTACAACAAGCCGAGGAGGACAGCCCACTGACGTGGTTGGCGTTGTAGAGGATGTAGAAGTGGAAGTGGTTCCACAGGTACAAGGGAGTGGTGGTGATGTCACTGGGACAGCTTCACTTCACAACAACAAGGACAACAACAACAAGGACAACAACAACGACTACAACAAGCCGAGGAGGACAGCCCACTGACGTGGTTGGCGTTGTAGAGGATGTAGAAGTGGAAGTGGGTCCACAGGTACAAGCGAGTGGTGGTGATGTCACTGGGACAGCTTCACTTCACAACAACAACAACAAGAAGGACAACAACAAGAAGGACAACAACAAGAAGGACAACAAGCCGAGGAGGACAGCCCACTGACGTGGTTGGCGTTGTAGAGGATGTAGAAGTGGAAGTGGGTCCACAGGTACAGCGAGTGGTGGTGCGGCAGGAAGTCGCCCTCCTCCAGCTGACCGATGAAGCCCCGGATCGGGATGTCGTCTGAACACACAGCAAGGCCATGATAATATCAGATATATGATATGATATGATATATGATCTGATGTGATGTGATATATATATATATATATAGATAGATAGATAGATAGATAAAAATATGACATGATATATGATATGACATGAAAAAAATCATATGATACATGACATATATGGTATGATGTGATACGATATACATGACATGATATATGATATGATGTGACATGATATATGATGTGATATGATATGATATTATGTGATACATGATGATATATATGATATGATTTATGAAATGAAATGAAATGATATGATATAATATGATATGATAAGAGACTGACAAGCAAAATAGCTGAGTGGTTAAAGCCTTGGACTTTTCATCTGATGGTCTTGGGTTCGAATCTCGGTTAACGGCGCCTTGTGGGTAAAGGGTGGGGATTTTTCCGATCTCCCAGGTCAACATATGTGCAGACCTGCTAGTGCCTGGACCACCTTTGAGTGTACATGCAAACAGAAGATCAAATACCCTTGTTAAAGATCCTGCAATTCGTGTCAGCGCTCGGTGGTTTACGTAACAAGAGCATACCCAGCACACACATCCCTGAAAACGGAGTATGGCTACCTACATGTGTGGGGTAAAAATGGTCATACATGTAAAAGCCCACTCATGTACATGTATACGAGTGAACGTGGGAGCTGCAGTCCATGAACCAAGAAGAAGAAGAATATGATATGATGTGATGATGTGTGATATATGATATGATATATGTCATATGATATCATGTGATATATGATATATGATATGATATCATATATGATATATGATTTCAATTCATACGGATTCAACGGAGTGCATTAGCACACAAAGAGTAAAACACACCATCCTAACACACACACACACACACACACACACATATATATATATAGATCGACAACCTACCATCTAACACAAACAGGAAGACAAACACACACACGTACATCACTGGCCTTACAAAGCCATGCCAACTGCAGCGAAAGAAACAACACCAATTTGTCTATCACAAGGAAACTGACCAAACAACTTGATCAACCACAACCAGACTGTTAATCACCACAATAATCCTCTGCATTAATCCAAAACCATTTTTAAAATTCATAAAAATCAACGCGGTACGTGACAAAATGGGGTCAGCGGATGCTGGGACTCTGCGCATGCCGCGGCTGTCTAATTACCGCATTCAATCCACGCAAAACGAAGGCAATGGAGCGTCAATTATACAAGACGCTGGTCTAAGACCAAGCCAAGCCCATCAGGGTTTTCCCCACCCCACCAAAACAGTCAGTCAGTCAGTCAGCGCCAGTCCAAGGCAGAGAAAGACGCCATGGTTGCTGCCTGTTTGCATCATCCCCAGTTTGCTTTTATCCCTGGTGGGTGGGTGTGGGGGGTCCAGGGGGCGTGGGGGGGTCACAGCTGGCTCTGTGCAGACTATTAACGTGGAATGACTGACCCCTGGGGGGTCAACTTCGGTTAATCAGCACTGATGCTGCTCTCCTCCTCCATCCCTCTCCCCCCCCCCCCCCCTCCCCCCCAACCTTTCCCTTTCTACACCCCCAGTTGGATTTTACCCCTTTCATGTTGTGTTGTGTTGTGGTGCATTGTGCTGTGTTGCGCGTTGTGTTGTGTTGTGTTGTGTGTGTTGCGTTGCGTTGCGTTGCATTGTGTTGCATTGTGTATTGTATTGCATTGCATTGTGTTGTGTTGTACTGTATTGCACTGCATTGCATTGTGCTGTGTTGAATGTGTTGTACTGTACTGTACTGTATTGCATTGCATTGTACTGTATTATATTCTATTGTATTGTAATGTGTTGTGTTGTGTTGAATGTGTTGTACTGTATTGCATTGCATTGCACTACACTGTATTGTATTGTAATGTGTTGTGTTGTGTTGCATTGCGTTGCATTGTAATG
Source organism: Babylonia areolata (assembly GCF_041734735.1). Classification (NCBI taxonomy): domain Eukaryota; kingdom Metazoa; phylum Mollusca; class Gastropoda; order Neogastropoda; family Buccinidae; genus Babylonia; species Babylonia areolata. The sequence continues at coordinate 9,608,459 of NC_134908.1, forward strand.
TGTTGTGTTGCGTTGCGTTGCAATGTGTTGTGTTGTGTTGCGTTGCGTTGCATTGTAATGTATTGTGTTGCGTTGCAATGTGTTGTATTGTATTGTGTTGTGTTGTAATGTAGTGTAGTGTTGCGTTGCATTGTAATGTATTGTGCTGTGTTGTATTGTATTGTATTGTATTGTGTTGTAATCTCAGCAACACCACTGCCCCCCCCCCCCCCCCCACACCTCCTCTTCTTCCCTTCCTACACCCCCAATTGGACATTGTCCCTTTCACATCGTATTGTATCATATTGTATTGTATTGTTTGATTGTATTGTATTGTAATGTATTGTATTGTACTGCACAGTAATGCATTGTATTGTATTGTATCATATTGTATAGTGTCATATTGTGTTGTACTGTATTGTTTAATTGTATTGTGATTTGTAAATGTTTTACACACATTCACACAAACACATCTGCATATTCACACACACACACACACACAAGAACATACACAGTGACACAGACACACACACACACATACACACACACACACAAAGAACATGCACATCTACAAACACGCACACAAAGAAAACATACACACACACACACAAACACACACACAAAAATGTACACACACACACACACACACACACACAAAAATGTACACACACACACACTCACCCAGAATAAACTCAAAGTAATAGAGATCCTCGATGGCCACTTGCAGTACACACACACACACACACCTACAAACATGCACACAAACACACACACACAAAGAACACACACACACACACACACACACACTCACCCAGAACAAACTCAAAGTAGTAGAGATCCTCGATGGCCACCCGCAGTACACACACACACACACACACACACACACACACTCACCCAGAACAAACTCAAAGTAGTAGAGATCCTTGATGGCCACCCACAGTGCACACACACACACACACACACACATCTACAAACACGCACACAAAGAAAACACACACACACACACACACAAAAATGCACACACACACACACAAACACACAACACAACACAACACACACACACACACACACACACTCACCCAGAACAAACTCAAAGTAGTAGAGATCCTCGATGGCCACCCGCAGTACACACACACACACACACACACACACACACACACCTACAAACACGCACACAAAGAAAACACGCACACACACACACAAAAATGTACACACACACACAAACACACAACGCACACACACACACACACTCACCCAGAATAAACTCAAAGTAGTAGAGATCCTCGATGGCCACCCGCAGTACACACACACACACACACACACACACACACCTACAAACACGCACACAAAGAAAACACGCACACACACACACAAAAATGTACACACACACACAAACACACAACGCACACACACACACACACTCACCCAGAATAAACTCAAAGTAGTAGAGATCTTCGATGGCCACCCGCAGTACACACACACACACACACACACACACACACACAAACACACAACACACAAACACAAACACACACACTCACCCAGAACAAACTCAAAGTAGTAGAGATCCTCGATGGCCACCCGCAGTACACACACACACACACACACACACACACACTCACCCAGAACAAACTCAAAGTAGTAGAGATCCTCGATGGCCACCCGCAGTACACACACACACACACACACACACACACACACACTCACCCAGAACAAACTCAAAGTAGTAGAGATCCTCGATGGCCACCCACAGTGCACACACACACACACACACACACACATACACACACACACACACACACACTCACCCAGAACAAACTCAAAGTAGTAGAGATCCTCGATGGCCACCCGCAGTACACACACACACACACACACACACACACCTACAAACATGCACACAAAGAAAACACGCACACACACACACAAAAATGTACACACACACACAAACACACAACGCACACACACACACACACTCACCCAGAACAAACTCAAAGTAGTAGAGATCCTCGATGGCCACCCGCAGTACACACACACACACACACACACACACACACACACACACGCAGAACAAACTCAAAGTAGTAGAGATCCTCGATGGCCACCCGCAGTACACACACACACACACACACACACACTCACCCAGAACAAACTCAAAGTAGTAGAGATCCTCGATGGCCACCCGCAGTATCTCCAGGTCAGTGTCCGAGTACTCCCTCTGGCACAGCTCCTCGCTGACCACGTTCTCTGCACACAAACACAGACGCCAACCCCTGTCAAGTGCTTGTAGGAACAGTCCGGAAACTTGATGCAAACATTCTGAATCTGGTAGGGCGGGCGCAATAGCCGAGTGGTCACAGCGTTGGACTTCCCATCTGAGGGTCCCAGGTTCGAATCTCAGTAACAGCACCTGGTGGGCAAAGGGTGGAGATTTTTCCCCCCATCTCCCAGGTCAACATATGTGTAGACCTGCTCTTGCCTGAACCCCCCTTCGTGTGTGTACGCAAACAGAAGTTCAAATACACACGTTAAAGATCCTGTAATCCATGTCAGTGTTCAGTGGGTTATGGAAACAAGAACATACCCAGCATGCACACCCCCCAAAAAACTCAGAATGGCTGCCTACAAGGCGTGGTAAAAACGTCTGTACACATAAAAGCCCACTCCTGTACATGTGAGTGAATGTGGGAATTGCAGTCCACGAATGAAGAAGAAGAATCTGGTAGGAACACTCGGACTCCAAGCCCACATCAGCAAACGTACATTTCATCTAACAAGGCATACAAACACTTGGGCCTACCTGCAAAACAGTGTAACTCAAACTGTCTCTCTCTGCACAAACTGTCCCTCTGCCTCTCGGGGCAGGTCCCCTTTGCCTAGGTTTCCCATTCTGCAAACCAACTGATCATACCAGGCCACCCTAAATGGCCTCTTGGTGTAGGCCCAGTTTGCCTCGGTTTCCTATTTCGCCTACCAGCTGATTGTGTCACTTCCCTCAATGGTCTCTTGGTGCAGGTCAGATTTGCCTACGTGTCCCGTTTCACCTACCAGCTGATCGTGTCACCTCCCTCAATGGCCTCTTGGTGCAGGCCCAGTTTGCCTAGGTTTCCTATTTCGCCTACCAGCTGATCGTGTCACCTCCCTCAATGGTCTCTTGGTGCAGGTCAGATTTGCCTAAGTTTCCTGTTTCACCTACCAGCTGATCGTGTCACCTCCCTCAATGGTCTCTTGGTGCAGGTCAGATCTGCCTAAGTTTCCTGTTTCACCTACCAGCTGATCGTGTCACCTCCCTCAATGGTCTCTTGGTGCAGGTCAGATTTGCCTAAGTTTCCCGTTTCACCTACCAGCTGATCGTGTCACCTCCCTCAATGGTCTCTTGGTGCAGGTCAGATCTGCCTAAGTTTCCTGTTTCACCTACCAGCTGATCGTGCCACCTCCCTCAATGGTCTCTTGGTGCAGGTCAGATTTGCCTAAGTTTCCTGTTTCACCTACCAGCTGATCGTGTCACCTCCCTCAATGGTCTCTTGGTGCAGGTCAGATTTGCCTAAGTTTCCTGTTTCACCTACCAGCTGATCGTGTCACCTCCCTCAATGGTCTCTTGGTGCAGGTCAGATTTGCCTAAGTTCCTGTTTCACCTACCAGCTGATCGTGTCACCTCCCTAAATGGTCTCTTGGTGCAGGTCAGATCTGCCTAAGTTTCCTGTTTCACCTACCAGCTGATCGTGTCACCTCCCTCAATGGTCTCTTGGTGCAGGTCAGATTTGCTTAAGTTTCCCGTTTCACCTACCAGCTGATCGTGTCACCTCCCTCAATGGTCTCTTGGTGCAGGTCAGATTTGCCTAAGTTTCCCATTTCGCCAACTTTTTGATCGTGTCCGGCACCCTCAATGGCCTCTTGAGCATCCGACTCTTCGTACTGTTTGCTGTTCTTGTTTCGCCTGTACAGTCACACACTGTGTGTGTGTGTGTGTGTGTGTGTGTGTGCGGGCATTTGCTTTGTCTTTTTTGTTTTCTTTTCTTTCAGGGATGTATGTAAAAGAAAATATTAAAAAGAAACAGCTATGCTTACTCCACTACCCTCATGAAATAGAAATTCGTTTCGTTTCGCTTCTCTCTCTCTCTCTCACACACACACACACACACAAGCGCACGCTCACACACACACACACACAGTGTGGAGTGATGGCCTAGAGGTAACGCGAGCGCCTAGGAAGCAACAGAATCTGAGTGTGCTGGTTCGAATCACGGCTCAGCTGCCGATATTTTCTCCCCCTCCACTAGACCTTGAGTGGTGGTCTGGACGCTAGTCATCCGGATGAGACGATAAACCCAGGTCCCGTGTGCAGCATGCACTTAGCGCACATAAAAGAACCCACGGCAACAAAAGGGTTGTTCCTGACAAAATTCTGTAGAAAAATCCACTTCGATAGGAAAAACAAATAAAACTGCACGCAGGAAAAAATACAAAAAAATGGGTGGTGCTGTTGTGTAGCGATGCGCTCTCCCTGGAGAGAGCAGCCCGAATTTCACACAGAGAAATCTGTTGTGATAAAAAGAAATACAAATACAAAATACACACACACCCACACACACAAACAAACAGCAACTGAAATGGGAACAGGTTGATCAGGATCACCAATTTAGTTCAACAACCCCCTCCCATGCCCCCAGCCCACGCCCACATCCCCACATATTAACGCCAATAAAGCAACACAGCACACACAACAAACACCCGCTGATTTCTTCAAGATGCACCCCCACCCTCCAACAATGCATGCACTTTGCACGCATGAAATAGAATTATGGGTGAAAAAAAAAATCCATATTAATCCCTAATACACATAAAGCCTTTAAGAAAAAAAAAAAAAAAAAAGTTCCATCTTCTTAGTCCCTAATCCTGTGACGGTGCCTCCTCTAATTACACACACACACACGTACACACACGTACACACACACCCCAACCCTGACGGCTGTCAATTAAGTCAGCTAGTGCCTGATTAATCGCAGACCGAGACACCTAATCCTAATCCCCCCCCCCCCTCCCCCGCGCCCCCCCCACCTCTGCCCCCCAACCCCCTTCGACTCATCACAGACCTCGTTTTCTTCACACACACTGTGTCAACAAACCCGTTTTAACAACCTGGCAATTAGCTCACAGACCAGGGTTTTCCGTTTCCTGATTTTGCCACTCAGGTCCGCCCCCACCCCCCCACCCCACCCCCATCCCCGCACCCCCTCAAAAGAGCACCGACGTTAACGTGCTTCCTCCCCCCCCCCCCCCCCCCCCCAACCGCCGCAAAACGCTAACTCACTCTCTCTCTTTCTCACACACATGCATGCGCATGCATGCACACACACACATTCCACACATAGTCAAAACAAAGAGTTTGAACGGGCACAACAGCCAAGTGGTTAAAGCATTTGATGGGCACAACAGCGGAGTGGTTAAAGCGTTGAACTTTCAATCTGAGGGTCCCGGGTTCAAATCTCAGTGATGGTGCCTGGTGAGTGAAGGGTGGAGGTTTTGTTGTTTTTTTCTCCAATTTTTCATGTCAATGATTATAATGTGCAGATCTGCCAGTGCCTGAACCCCCTTCATGTGCATACACAAGCAGAAGATCAAATATGCACGTTAAAGATCCGGTTATCCATGTCAGCGTTTGGTGGGTTATGGAAACAAGAACATACCCAGCATGCACCCCACGAAAATGGAGTATGGCTGCCTACAAGGCAGGGTAAATAATCAAAACAGTCATACACATAAAATGTTACATGTCTGTCTGAGACTGTGTATGTGCATGACTGAAATCTGATTGAATGACACAGGAAAGGAATAATAAGCACCCAATGGCAGCCATCTCTACCCAGGTAGGCAGCCTGTTGTGCAAATGACCCCGTGTTTGTAAAGCACTTACAGCTTGGTCTCCGACCGAACGCTACATAAGTATCCATATCATCACATCATCCTGCCTCTCTCTCTCTCTCTCTCTCACGCGGGCACATGCGCGCTCACACACACGACGCAGAGTCCAAACAAAGAGCTTGCTGTCATCAGGTGCCATGGCCAAGTGGTTAGCGTTACAGGCTGACGACTGGGAGGAGGCAAGTTCGAGCCCCATCATAGCTGGGTTGTTGTTTTCTTCAGACGGGCGCAATAGCCGAGTGGTTAAAGCGTTCGACTGTCAATCTGAGGGTCCCGGGTTCGAATCACGGTCACGGCGCCTGGTGGGTAAAGGGTGGAGATTTTTACGATCTCCCAGGTCAACATATGTGCAGACCTGCTAGTGCCTGAACCCTCTTCGTGTGTATATGCAAGCAGAAGATCAAAAACGCACGATAAAGAGCCTGTAATCCTTGTCAGAGTTCGGTGGGTTATGGAAACAAGAACATACCCAGCATGCACACCCCCGAAAACGGAGTATGGCTGCCTACATGGCGGGGTAAAAACGGTCATACATGTAAAAGCCATTCGGTCTTATCATCATCATCATCATCATCATTGTTGTTATTATCATTGCGCAAGGACAGAATGACGACTTACGTTTGAAGGCAACGTTGTAGAGGGAGAGAGCCATTCGGTCTTATCATCATCATCATCATCATCATCGTCGTTATTATCATTGTACACGGACAGAGTGACGACTTACGTTTGAAGGCAACGTTGTAGAGGGAGAGAGCCATTCGGTCTTATCATCATCATCATCATCATCGTTGTTATTACCATTGTGCAGGGACAGAGTGACGACTTACGTTTGAAGGCAACGTTGTAGAGGGAGAGAGCCATTCGGTCTTATCATCATCATCATCATCATCATCATTGTTATTATCATTGTGCAGGGACAGAGTGACGACTTACGTTTGAAGGCAACGTTGTAGAGGGAGAGAGCCATTCGGTCTTATCATCATCATCATCATCATTGTTGTTATTATCATTGCGCAGGGACAGAGTGACGACTTACGTTTGAAGGCAACGTTGTAGAGGGAGAGAGCCATTCGGTCTCCATCCAGCACTTCCCCCAGCGTCAGACTCTTGTGTTCTATCTGTCACAACGAGCAAAAAACATGTGTATGCACACACACACACACACACACACACACACATGTGGTACTTCAACTATGTAGTGATACCATGTTACCACAATGCATGGGCATCATCTGACTTTGACTGGGGGAGGTTCAAACTGCAGAGGGGGAGAACTGGGCCCCGCCTTCCGACGCCCAGTCCTGGACATGGCGGAGGTGAATTCACTGCCCTGATGGTTGTAAAACGTCTATGGGACCTTCTCATCTTTTTTTTTTCTTTTTTTTTTTTGTTTGTTTTTGTTTATGCCTTTCAACACTGAATTATGAATGTTTATGTATCTTTTCAATGTCTGCTAATGCACTACAATATGCACTGAAATATGTATGTATGTATGCATGCATGTATGTATGTATGTATGTATCATGTATGTATGTGTGTATGTATGTATGTATGTATACATGTATGTATGTATATATGTATGTATGTATGTGTGTAAGTATGTATGTATGTATACATGTATGTATGTATGCATGTATGTATGTATGTATGTATGTGTATGCATATATATATTTATGTACGTAAGTGTGCGTGTGTGTGTGCATGTGTGTGTGTGTGCGCATGTATTTCTTTTATTACTTCTTACAGTCATGATGATGATGATGGTTATTATCATTAACGGTAGTAGTAGAAGGAAAAGTCACAGAAGCAGCACTAGTAGCAGCAGTGTTTACATTATCATTGCTGTGTCCTTCCTTACCCTTATTGTTTTTACACAGGCACAGATTGGAAGGCTAGACAACACTGCCCAAAATATTTGACGCTGACGATGGCATCACGACTGCGTGGCTCACCTTCTCCGGCGTGCAGACTGGGAGGAAGTAGAAGTGGTAGGTCTCATGGGGATTGAAGTACGGACCCACCTTGTTCACATACAGCTCAACCTGTGCAGAAGAGTACAGTGCATTAAGGTGCAGTCTGCGCACACACACACAGTGCACAGGGTGCATGTGCACCGCAGAGTACAGTGCATAGGGTGCACACACACTGCAGAGCACAGAGCATAAGGTGCACACACACACGCACACCATAGAGCACAGTCCAAAAGGTACACACACAGTACAGTGCACAAGGTAAACACACACACACCACAGAGTACAGTGTATAGGTTAGCACACCCCCTGTCCCCCCCAAAAATGCAGTGCATAAGGTGCACACATGCACACACACACATATCATTCAATGGATATCTATCTGTCTCTCTGTCTATCTATATGTGTGTCTTTCAGATTGTCTATCTTTAGATCTATAGACCTATCTATCTATATCTACCAGTCTACCTATCTGTATCTATCTGTCTGTTGTCTGTCTGTTTGGCTGTACAGTGCATAGGGTGCACACACACACACACACACACACACACACACCATTCATTGCATGGATATCTGTGTATCTGATTGTCCGTCTGTCTATTTATCTGTCTGTCTCAGTGTCTGTAAAGTGCATAGGGTGTACACATACAAATACCACTGCACTGGCCTGTCTGTCATATACATGTATCATTTATGCACATATGTATGATGTATGTATGTTTACAAAATGTATATGTAAGAAACACATCATTGCATGGGTACCTATCTAGTATCTATCTTTCTAACTATCTCAATATCTGTCTGTCTGAGTGTCTCTCTCTATATATGTATGTTGTATGTACACAGACACACACACACACACACACACACACACACACACACACACACACACACACACACACACACACACACACACACACAGACAATTTACACAGAAAAGAAGCTCCTAACTGAAAAGGTCAAAAGCGGCAAATAATAAAGTCATCCTAATTCCAAGAACAGATCATGATGATGGACAAACACAAAAACAAAAACTACTCAACTCATAACAAGAAGAGCATCAGAGGGTATATATTATCAGATAATTCTGTTTCTAATAATTTAAAAAAAAGTTTAAGCTGGAGATGTAACACACACATACACAAACACACACAAACAAATAAATAAATAAGCAAATAAAAAAATAAAATAAAAATAACAAAATAAAGGTTAACCTTTTCCCCTCACCATACATATACAAATGAATAAGCAAATAAATAAATAAATAAATAATTGAAAATAATACCCCCCAGCCCCTCCTCCCCCCTCCAATCATTCTATCTCTAATAGATTAACAAACAACTTTAAGCTGAAGATATAAAACACACACACACACACACACACACACACACACAAAGGCTAAAGGTTAACCCTACCCCCTGCGTGAGAGCACCAGTCTGATGCAATGACCAGATGCTGCAAAGAAGAGTTAGCTCCCTTCACCACTTCTTGGCCAAGAAACAAAGACAATTATGACCAGAAGGTATGCCTGCATTCACAAACTTGTGTGTGTGCAACTATGCAATGGTTAAAAAATTTGGGAGCATCAGTCTGACACAAACACCAGTTGCTGCAAAGAAGAGTTAGTTCCCTTTACCACTTCTGGGCCAAGAAACCAAGACAATTATGACCAGATGTTATGCCTGCTTGCCTTTGTATTTGTATGCATGTGTGCAGCTATGCAGATTTAGTTAGAAATTTCAGAAGAATGTGCAGCATCAACAGTGACCCTCTGTAGGTAGTTTTGGACCTCCTAAAATAAAAGCAAACCCAAGACCCAGTCTCTGAGACCTCCAGGATTCTTCACTCATCTTTCATCCCAAGCCCTGTAAAAAATAATGTCAAGCCACATGAAACAGTGCTGATAAGAATAACTTTCATTAACTCACTCAGTACGGCCAGTCCTCTCTTCTCCTCTACACACACCCCTCGGATGTCCAGTGGGTGTCTGAATGACCCAACCTTTAGCTTCCGTCGTCAGAATTGTGGTATTCTTTGTCAACATTCACCTCTTCAGTATACGAGCCTTCCACTTGCAATATTTTGATGATGGTAATTGGGGTGAAACGCTGTTAACGTCGTCTCTTTCGCCGTTCGTATGGTGAGAGTTAAAAACAGAGGGAGGTGGATGGGTGCAGTGGCTGAACGGTTTAGAGCGCTAGATTCTTGCCCAAGCTTCCACAGTTCAATCCCCAGTCTGGGCACACCTGGTAGAGATTTTTTCCAGTCTCCCTGGTCAGCGTATGCACGCACAGACCTGCTAGCGCCTGGACCCTCTAGCTCTTCATGTGCATTCGTACGCAGAAGATCAAACATGCACATGTATCAAAGATGCTGAAATTCATGTCAGCATTTGATGAGTTATAGAAACAAGAACATACCCAGCATGCACACCCCCTAAAATGGAGTGTGGTAGCTTACACTGCGGTGCCAAAAAAGAAGAAAAAGAAAAAAAGCCTTACACTTTACACTATTACAGGTAAAAGCCCACTAGTACATTATACGACTACAAGTGAACAATGGAGATGCAGCCCATGAATATGGAAGACGACATCAATGATGCTAAAGAAGAAGAAGAAAGATGGAAAATACTGTTAAACAAAGCTTTTATATATATATATATATATATTTTATTTTATTTTAAATAAACAAACAAACAAAAAAAAAGAGCACAACACAGCACTTAACCAGCACACTGAACACACTGAAACCTGCACTATTCTTTGTTCTCAATGTGCAAAACAAATTAAAAAAAAAAAACAATTAAAAAAAATAAATAAATAAATAAAAAATCTTTAAAACTCAGGATAACCCAAATCATGACAAACAGGTCTCATTGTGGTAACCCCTGGTTCAAATAACTTGTCACCCTACTTCATTATCATCAACCGATAGAGAAGAGAAAGAGGGGGAAAAAAAAAGAAAGAAAAAACCAAACCCCGACCCAAATTCTGTGGCCTTTCATGCCTTGCTCTCACGCTCACAGTGACCTCAGTTTCCATTTCCCCTCCACTTCCCCGCTTGTGATGAGTTCATTTCAAAGTCTTCAGGGTCCACAACTAAGTGTGTATTGCAAGGATGGCGCTTACTATACACTGTGTCCTGTGTAGATACAGATATATATGTATCACGCTGAACCACAACAAACCCCACCAAACACCAGTCAAATGACTCAGCACTAGTGCAGGGTCTCCTCTGGTGTGTAGCCTGAAGGCATATAAGCCTGACACACAGATCCCTGTGAAGTACTGCCACTAGTTTGAAAGAATGCATGGAAAGTGTTGATGCTGCACATTCTTCTAAATTCTAATGCTGCCCATTCTTATCAAATCTGCATTGTGACAAACATACAAAGACTCAGCGTGCATTCTAGTCATAATCTGTAGGTTTCTGGGTCCAAAAAAGTGGTGAAGGGAAACAACTGCTGGCAGAATGGTTAAGACGCTCATCTACCAATAGTGTCCCTGAAGGTGTGGGTTCTATTCCCACTCTCACCTTTTTTCCCCCCAAAGTTTGACTGGAAAATCTAGTGTCTAGTCATTCAAATAAGAGATAAACGGATGTCCTGTGTGCAGCACACACTTCCACGCTCTGGAAAAAAAAAAAACCCATGGTAACAAAAGTGTTGTCCTCTGGCAAAATTCTCAAGAAGAAACCCACCGACAGATACACAAATATACAGTATGAGTATGCATGCATTCAAGGCCTGACTAGACTAACGTGTTGGGTTTTGCTGCTGCCAGGCATCTGCCTAGAACTAGCAGATGTGGTGTAGAATATAGGATTTGTCCGAGGGCAGTGACACCTCCACCTGAAACTGAAAACTGAAACTGCTTCTTGTTACAGTAGATGATCCCAGCATTGGACAGAAGCTGTGAAACAAAATTTTTCACTCTTTTTATGTTTTCTTTCTAGATTTTTTATTTTTTTTATTTTTTTTTTTAACAACATCCAAAGGACCTGCTTGATAAACATGCTGTGCATCCTTTCCATTTTCAAAGCATCAGGGAGGCATGTTTATCCATTATCAGGGGCACTGCTTGTGTGAAAAATGTCAGGCTGATCTCCCCTGGAGGCCACCACAGCACAGCACCACCCACACTTCTTTTTTTTTCCTCTCCAAATTTCTTCCTCTGTGTCTTCACATAATGAACATCAGCCTCTTTTTTTCTTTCTTTCTTTTTTTTTCTTTTTTTTCTCTCTCTCTCTCTCTCTTTTGATTTTGGTTTGTTTCTATTTGAAGGATTTCACTTTCTCAGTGTCTGTTTTCATGCACTATTAGTAATACCCATCTTATACTTAATGGATTTTCCTGCAGAATTTTGGCACTGAGAACCTCACTTGTAGTTGCAGAAGATTCTTTCTGTGTGCTCTAGATAAGTGCTTTGTGCACACAGAACTCTAGTCCACTGTCTTTCAACTTCAAACAAGACAAGAAACCAGAGTACTATTTGTTTGTTGTAAACACTCAGTCCATGTAAAAGAACCCATTTTACTCCCCACCCCACACCCAAAACAACAACAACAACAATAACAAAAACTGCAGAAGAAAAAATACTTGGATAATAACTGATATAATTAAGGAACAAATATCTATGCGCATGAAGTCAGCATAAGTTTTTTTTTGTTTTTTTTTAAAGCAGTGTACTGATATGACATGTTCTCAAAGTGAAGGCCAGTCCCAATGCGTACTCACATGCACACACACACACACACAGACAGACACATGCACACACAAACACACACAAGCCAACACACACACAGACACACATGTATATTAACATGTTTGACCATGTATAAGCTGCACATTACACATATACATGTATATGCATAGGGCTGATGACTAGATCTTCATGAAAATGGATGCTGATTGCATATTTCTCTTTAAGTTTAAACATATATATATATATATTTATTGATATATATCTATATCTACTTCCTGGTCTTGATTGTACAGGTTTCCGAGCCAAGAAGTGGTAAAGGGAGACAACTCTTCTTTGTAGCTGCAAGCAGACACTTCCTTATGTAAGACTGATGCTTCAATATTGATTTTCACTTCTTCTTACACTTTCATTTCTAGAAATTTTTAGAACGTCCCAGGGACCTACTCAAAGAACATGTGGTGCATCCATTCCATTTTCAAAGCATCAGGGATGCATATTTATGTGTTATCAGAAGCCCTGTTTTATATCTTTTCTCAGCGCTAGAGCAAAATTGTATATTGTCTTGTACATTTATACATTTATTCTCTTAAAAAGTGGAGCTTCTTGAAAAACATTCTAATTCTCCAGTTGCTGCTATTTTTGTTGTTCTTTTAACACTAACAAACACACACACACGAGCACACGCACATACATGCACACAAAGGTCTACAATCAATCTCATAAAACATGAGACACAGGGTGACACTGACACAAGAGAAGACAGACATGGTGAAATACACTGCAACATATATATATATATATATATATGTGTGTGTGTGTGTGTGTGTGTGTGTGTGTGTGTGTGTGTGTGTGCTAGTGTGTGTGTGTGTGTGTGTGTGTGTTTGTGTGTGTGTGTGAGTGCATGTTCATGTTCATGTATGTGTGTGCAGAAACAGAACTTTTTGATAAAAACAGATCTGCTCAGCAGTCACGCCCATCATTGTGCAGGTTTGTAGGTGCGCGCCTACGTGTGTGTATCTGTCTGCGTGTGTATCTGTCTGCGTGTGTCTGTGCGTCTGAGATAATGATATTAATGAAATTTGGTAAACTGGTTTGTTAAATATGTTCTTTTTAAATTTATATCTTCTTTCTTTTTTTTTTCTTTTTTTCCCCCTTCTCAAATTCGATTTTCTTTGTGTTGCTCAGTTAATATTTATTCAAAATGGTTGCGAAAATGTCAGTACAACAAAAAGTTAATCTGACTATAAATGGTTTCAGTCAGTCAGTGTCTGTGCGTTAAGAGTGTGGAGAAGTAATGTAGGGAGCAAAGCGCAAAGCGAGACTGGAGAATGGGTCGATAAAATTTTATTTTCATGATGTGACCAACTGTCAGCTGGCCGATTAGTCCTATTTAAAGGTCCCAAACAGGCAAGCTTCGAAAATCAGCTCTCCAGATTTTTCTATTTATAAGATCTGCACAAGAGACAGACAAAAGACATAACAACTGGTACCTTTTGTCCGTGCTTATATTCCACACACATGACATGCGCCGCCAATGAAAGTGCCAACGCGACGAGCTTCCAAAGGGCCGCCATGTTTTTTTTGTTTTCTGCTGCGCGACACAACGCGCCGTGAGCGAGATTTTATTGAGAAGAAGAAAACAATTAAAGGGCAAGACTTAGTGACATGTATGAGTCTGTATCAAATATATACATATGTCTATTTCAGACACTAGCTGATTAACTTTCAGCTAATTTAGGTCAATTCTATTGGGTCAAAGGCCGTCACATGCTAATCCTGACAAGTGCCCTTTCTCACGGATCAGCGCAATGCACGCACGCTGCCCGATTGTTGCGCGTGAACTACATCGCGAAAACACGAGGCGTGTTCAGGAAACTGTCGTGCGAACGCCTGGAATCTTGGAAACAGTCTGTTCCTTTGCTAACCAATGCTTGTATACCATAAATAATGTTAACTCCGCCCCCTGTGTTGCTGTAGCAGTGACAGTATAGCGCACTATTTTCTTGCTCCGCATTGATCCGAGTTATTTACATGCACGATGCGACCTCTAATCCTCTTAGGATATGGCTTTATCTTAGCGAGGTTAGAGATCGGCACCGGACAATCGCGGGCGGTGTCAAAATGCTAACATCTCATCGTCCGTGGTCGTAAAATGGAGCTCTACCTCAACTGCCAGTTTTCTTCGTCGCTCACGGGCTGCAGACGATAAGACTAACCCACCTCAGCGATAATCCATCTCGAACATATTGTGCCTTTGTTGCTGAGAGCTTTCCGCCCTGGCTGCTTGAAAGTGAGAGGATTCTGTGCACGAAAATGGACATTCATTCAACATTTGAGACGCTGGCAGAAGCGTGGGTAGCGGCAAGTACGCCGACTGCCGTCAATCCAGAGCCGAAGGTAAGTTTTGGACTTGTTGAAGTTGTAGGGATTTGCGTTTGGCGCGTCTCTTGAAACTGAAAAGATCGTCTGCATCATTTGATGCCAGCAGATATCGAATTTCGTCTTCCTTTTGTGTTCGCTAATAAAAGGCATTATTAGACCCCAGGAATCGTGAGCGTCGTCATGGCAACGTCAGATTATTCTTTAGCGGTAGGTTGGGAGTATATTATTGTTGGGGGTTGTTGGCAGTGTGTGTGTGTGAAAAAAGAGACGGGCACGGCATGTGCCGAGAGTGAGGAGAGGACTTGGGGACTGGCGTTTTCCAGCGCAGGAAATCCGGAACACTAGAGCGGGCTTGCGTGTACTCTAATTTCAGTCTATAGCGCCTTGTGTCGCGGTGTGGGTGGGTGTGTGTGTGTGTGTGCGTGTGTAACACGCCAGCGCTTTGTTTACACAGAGCAGAGAAAGCTCACTACTACTACCACCACACACTGTATATATATGTACTGAACAGTTGCTTGACTCTCACCACTTGGTAAGTGCACAAAGAGCGAATTATCTGTTTGATTATCTGTGTAGTGCCTGTGTGGTTGGGTTGTATCAATTGACGTCGTTGTCAGTGACAAGTTTTATTGCTGATGGGGTTATTGACAAAGTTTTTTGATAAAAGTCGGTGAGATGTGATATTGTGGAAAAGTGGTTTGGGTTCAGAATACCCAAAACCAAAGTGAAACAAAAACCACTGGGGGAAAAAAAAAGAAGTATTTTTGCACTTAGCTAGAACAACAACAAAAAAGTTGTTACTTTTTCTTTTTTTTATATAATATGGTTAAACAGAAAATGGAAGGTAAACCTTTTTATTGAATTTTTCATTATGGCATTGAAACTTCCTGTAAGTTATGGTCTCCAGTTTATACACACGTGTCCTTTTTGTTCATACTTTACAAATAACAATGAATAAAAACTATGTACAATAAAAGCATACAAGAACAAAATGCAGTTATATAACTTGATGAAGTCATAGCTAGATTTTTTTTTTTTTTTTACATTGAAAAAATTTTCTGCACAAAAAAACAAAACTTTTATATTTATAATGAATACTCTTTAGTTATTAAAAAAAACCAAAAAACAACTAAAAACAGTTGTAGTGTGACAGTTGTAGTCAGCATACTGATTTGTAGAAAACCATTAATCTGGGTCTATTCAGTAATTCACTATCATTAATTCTCTGCTATCTCTCCACCTCTGTCTCAGTCTGTCTCTCTGTTATCAAAATGTGAACACTAAAACTGTTTATATATATATGCAGTGCCCATGTGTCTGTACACACACATACATAGTTTTCATACATTATATAAAGTTTTAAAATACTAGTATTATATTACTGCTCAATTCAAAGGATGCTGAAATCATTAGTGAGTGTTTCAAATGTGAAAAATTAATTTTCTTTTTTTTAAAGAAGAAAAAGAAAAAAAATCTCAACATGATTTTTTTTTTCTTTTGGTGTTGTTAGTATTGTTGTGTAGGCCAAGATGTTTGTACAGTTCTGTGGGGTTGTGTGTGTGTGTGTGTGTGTGTGTGTGTGTGTGTGTGCTGGAGTGGTGAGTTTTTTTGTTGTTGTGTTTCTTGCTTTTTAAATTGAAAAAAAAGGGGGGAAAAAAGATATCATCTATAAACTGAAGCAGTTAGAATCATAGTTTGTACTGTCTATAGCTCGATTCAAGTCAAGGTTTATTCCCAATAGTCCCCATGGAGACACATGAAAAAAAAAACAACCCAACAAACAAATTGGGCAAAAGGCAAACAATACATGGTGACAGTGTGGATGTGGAAAGGTTACACAAGATCTATGCAAACTTGTATTGATTGTTTGTTCTTATCAGTCTTAACTTCACTCACTGATACTGTGATAGTGTTACACAAAACATAGTGACATTATTGTCCCTTGTGTGGAAGTTCCTTGTTGGGTAAACGACACACACACACACACACACACACATACACAACTCAGTGTTGTTTCTTTAGAACTGCAGGAGTGTGAGCTTCAAAAGTTGTATCATTTTGTAATGGTTCCTGAAAATAACATTTATGTTGATGATGCTTTATTTATTAAAAAAAAAAAAAAAAAAAAGTAACCAAAAAAACTAACTGTAGCAAAAAAATTGTCAGTGAAGCACTGTGACAAAAAACAAAGGAAAATGAAAAAGGCAGGCAAAGACATACACTTAAAAAATGTTTTGCTTTAAAACCAGTTAAACGTAATAAAAATGAACTGGAAATAAACAAATGAATAAAAATAGAAAAAAAGAAAGAAAAAAAAAGAAGAAAGCCAACACAAGTAAGTCAATCAATACATATACAGTATGTATTATAACTCAGCTAGAAAAACTTAACCTGGTAAACTATAGTGTAAATCAATACATGTACCAAAAACTGGGCAGACCAGCACCACTGCAATAAAAAAAAAAAACCCGAAATTTATGTTAATTAGTTTGTCTTAGAATTGAGTAATAACGCATGTGTATTCCAGACTCTTTATTTGCTTCAACTCAAGTAGAACTGGAAGGAATTGTTTCTTAACCAGACAAATATTTGGTTAATTTCTTAACATCAAATTTTATGAAGTCTCGAGTTTCACCGGTCCATGATATCAGCGGAGTATTGATTGAGTTTCAGTTTCAAGGGGGTGTCAAAACATACAGACTGATACATGGGCTACACCGTACTTTTTTTTAATTTTTTTTAATTTTATTTATTTATTTTTTTTAAATGATAATAATGATAGATAAAAGAAGAGCACATGTGCCTGATTTTCACATAAACCAAACATGCTGATCTGGTCTTGAATGACATCAAGTAAGATAAACAAAACAAAACAAAACACAGATAAAAAAAAAAAAAAAAAAAAAAAAAAATCTGTAGATTATGAAACCATTTAACTTTAAAAAAAAAAAAAAAAATCATGGTGTTGATCACTTGTAGTGATGTAGAGATTTCTCCTCAAGAAACCAAGTGGGAAAGCAGGAAGTATAACTGGCATACTGTATTGTTGGTTGTTTTTTTTTGGGGGGGGGGGTTTGGGTTTTTTTTTTATCTTTAAAATTCAATTTACATATGCTTATAAATTTTTAAATACACGTATACATGTCAATGTGCAATGCATCAGCTAGTAAAAGTAGTATCAAACTCAACTTCTCTGGTAAGTGGTAGTATTGTTTTTTAATTTAAGCAAATGGTCCACAACGCTTTTCTTACAAGGCTTTTCTTACAACGGTAGAAAATTGTGGTAGCTCTCTCCCTCCCAACCCCACCCTCTCTCCCTCTCTCTCTCTCTCTCTCTCTCTTGCTCTTGCTCTGTCTCTCTCAGACTGTGTCTCTATCAGACTGTCTGTCTGTCTGTCTGTCTCTCTTTCTCTTATTACTTTTTAGGATGTTAATGATGATGATGATGATTACCATTCGTAGTAGTGCTATTTAGTAGCAGTAGATGTAGCAGTGTTAACAAAATTATTATTGTTGTGTCGTTATTGTTAATGCTGTCATTGTCATTGTTGTCACAAGGACAGATTGGAAGACTAGGCGATGCCTAAAATTTTTATCCGTGAGTAATAAAGTTTTTGAATCTTGAGTCTTGAATCTCTCTCTCTCTCTCTCTCTCTCTCTCTCTCTCTCTCTCTCTCTCTCTCACACACACACACACACACACACACACACAAACACACACACACAGAGTGATGGCCTAGAGGTAACGCGTCCGCCTAGGAAGCGAGAGAATCTGAGTGCGCTGGTTCGAATCACGGCTCGGCCGCCGATATTTTCTCCCTCTCCACTAGACCTTGAGTGGTGGTCTGGACAATAGTCATTCGGATGAGACGATAAACCGAGGTCCCGTGTGCAGCATGCACTTAGCACACGTAAAAGAACCCACGGCAACAAAAGGGTTGTTCCTGGCAAAATTCTGTAGAAAAATCCACTTGGATAGGAAAAACAAATCAAACTGCACGCAGGAAAAAATACCAAAAAAAAAAAAAAAAAGGGTGGCGCTGTAGTGTAGCGACGCGCTCTCCCCGGGGAGAGCAGCCCAAATTTCACACAGAGAAATCTGTTGTGATAAAAAGAAATACAAATACAAATACACCAAAACAAAAACTCATTCCTCATTCAGTCTCCCATTCATTCAATTCACTTATTATTATTATTTTATTATTATTATCATTACTACTACCTTTTTTATATCATAATTATTATTTATTTATTTATGTAAGCTTATCTATTATTTATTCACCTTTTTTTTTCTTTTTTTTTTTCTCAAGACCTGACTAAGCGCGTTGGGTTACACTGCTGGTCAGGCATCTGCTTGGCAGATGTGGTGTAGCGTATATGGATTTGTCCGAACGCAGTGACGCCTCCTTGAGCTACTGAAACTGAAACTGAAACTCAGTTCACTTATCAGTTTGGGAGAAGGGTGGTGACTTACTTCAGTATTGTTTTTGTTGCGGTTACTTCTTCTGTAAAAAATATACTACCAATTCCTAATCTAGTTTTTGCCCGTTTCTTTGTTTTAAATTGAGTTAGCCTGATTATGATGCCTGGTATCATTGCTAACATCGAGATACTGCTACTGTGACTACTACTAAACAATATGAGTTGCATGACCATGTTTATCATTATTTTATTTTGTTTTATTTTTGTGTGTGAAAAAAAAGCTGTTTTATTTTGTGGTGGTGTTTTTGTTTGTTTGTTTGTTGTTGATGGTTGTGTTTTTTTGTTTTTTGGTTGTTGTTTTTTTGTGTTTTTTGGTTCAGTTTTGTTATATATATATATATATATATATATTATTAATTCATTTATTTATTTGAATTGTAAGTTTCTGAGGATAAGAACTGAAGCAGACTGTGTGTTTGAAAAGACTTGATTGTCTTATAATCGATTTGCTTCCTTTTTGAAGTTTTAATTGTTTTCATCATTCTGTAAAAAACTAAAAGTTCTCTCTCTCTTAGATTAATAGAATTCATAAACAGTAAAATATCAAATGACACTCAATTCAATAATGAATAAATCTGAATTGCCTAAATTCTTTAAATCCCTGAGGACAAGTAGACTGTGTTTAAAAAAAAAAAAGTCTGGTACTATGGTAGTTATACTGAAGTAGATTGATCTCAAGCCAAGATAGGGTTGTTGTTGTTTTGTTTCGTCGTTGTTGTTATTGTTTTGAAGTGTGTCATTCTTTGATAGACAGTCACTGAATGAGAAGTGTGTCATTCTTTGATAGACAGTCACTGAATGAGAAGATGTGTCATTCTTTGATAGACAGTCACTGAATGAGAAGTGTGTCATTCTTTGATAGACAGTCACTGAATGAGAAGTGTGTCGTTCTTTGATAGACAGTCACTGAATGAGAAGTGTGTCGTTCTTTGATAGACAGTCACTGAATGAGAAGTGTGTCATTCTTTGATAGACAGTCACTGACTGAGAAGTGTGTCATTCTTTGATAGACAGTCACTGAATGAGAAGTGTGTCATTCTTTGATAGACAGTCACTGAATGAGAAGTGTGTCATTCTTTGATAGACAGTCACTGAATGAGAAGTGTGTCGTTCTTTGATAGACAGTCACTGAATGAGAAGTGTGTCATTCTTTGATAGACAGTCACTGAATGAGAAGTGTGTCGTTCTTTGATAGACAGTCACTGAATGAGAAGTGTGTCATTCTTTGATAGACAGTCACTGAATGAGAAGTGTGTCATTCTTTGATAGACAGTCACTGAATGAGAAGTGTGTCGTTCTTTGATAGACAGTCACTGAATGAGAAGTGTGTCGTTCTTTGATAGACAGTCACTGAATGAGAAGTGTGTCGTTCTTTGATAGACAGTCACTGAATGAGAAGCGTGTCATTCTTTGATAGACAGTCACTGAATGAGAAGTGTGTCATTCTTTGATAGACAGTCACTGAATGAGAAGATGCGAGTGGGAAGTGGATCATTTTCACTGCTCCGTGTGTTTTTGGTGGTGGTGGTGGTGGTGTTGGTGTTTTTTTTTTCTATGAGTGCTTCGAAAGACTGTAGTTGTAGTAGAAGAGAGGTGTGTGGTCATTCTTCACTAAAATGTTGTGATACTGGTCATTCAGTTTGTGTGTGTGTATGTGTGTTGTGTGTGTGTGTGACAGTAACAATTGTGTGTGTGTATGTGTGTGTGTATGTGTGTGTGTGTGTGTGTGTGACAGTAACAATTGTGTGTGTGTGTGTGTGTGTGTGTGTGTGGGTGTGTGTGTGACAATAAGTTAAATAACAATTGTTAAGTTGGTTGGGTTTTTTTTACTCGTGTGTGTGTGTGTGTGCGCGCGCGTGTGTGTGTGTGTGTGTGTGTGTTGATTTGTGGGTGTGTTGTCTGTGCAGATGCCCCTTGCAGTGAAAGCCTGAACAATAACAACAACAACAACAATAACAACCACAAAACAAAAAACAAACAAACAACAACAACAACAAAAAGCAAACAAAAAAACACACACAAAAACATCACAGTTGAAAAAACAAAAAACAAAGAAAATTAAGCAGAAAAAAAGGGGTCCATTTTGTTTTTTAGTGTTTTTCTCTATACTCATCCAGACACAACTTCTGTCTTGAAATAGTTGAATTGTTCAGTGTGCATTTTCAACACATAATGCCATACAGAGTCAACTCAAGTCTTTTTTTTTTTTTCCTTTTTTAAAAATTATTATCATCTCCAGTCCGAAGAGAAATTTGTGTGTGGTCGTGTTGCTCATGCTCACAATTGAAACAAAAAGATGCATTTAAAAAAATAATTCATCATCATGATGTATTTGTAAACTGTGTAATCAAGAGAATACATGAAATTGTAAAACATTCCAGTGTACATTAACAATATGTATTAACCGTAGTAACACCTTATGTATTAATGACACTTAGCAATATTAATTCTAAGAAATAAGATGCATGCATACATGTACTTGTTTAGATATTTCAAAGGCATCACATCAAATTACATTGACATTACCTAAGAATCATAATCAAAATCACTTCTTTGACTCAGTTAGGCTTCCAAGTTTTTTGTTTTTTGTTGCTGGTGGTCAAAAGAGTTTCCATAGAAAAAGATTATCTTTTTTCGAATTTGTTGATTATGAGACAGGTTTTTTTGTTGTTTTTTTTTGGTTTTTATTTTTGTTTACCACTTTGGAATGAACAGCAAGTGCTACAGTTTTTGAGTTTAAAAGCATGATTCCCAAATATCACAGCCTGAAATGTGTGTTGGATAATTATACAGTATGTAATTTGCATCATCATGCAACCTGTTGTTTGATCAACTGTTGGACTGAACTACAATAACAACAACAGCAGTGCATACTTTTAATCCCTTGACTACTGAAACTTGGTCAAGGCCAGATCAGTAGGTCACGAATTTGGAAGTACGGTGACTGTGACTTTTTCTGTACAAGTTTCCCAGAGGCGTAACTAACTGATGTTGCTGAACAAAAAGTATGGCCATCCAAGCAGGAAGAAGAAGTTGACATACATGTATATATTTTAGTACAGGATGTCTGTGGTGACTTGACATCTTGACCTGTGAGCTCAGTCTTATCCCAGTTAGGTGACAGCCCTTCACTGTGGAACGCACTGGTCAGCAGCAGTCAAAGAGTTAAAGCAGTGACCAGAGTATGACACCTTATAATCAACAGACCTCTGGTCTGGATGCTAGTCTAGTAATTTGGATGAGACAATAAACCAAGGTTCCGTGTGCAGCACATGAAAGAACCCACGGCAGCAAAAGGGTTGTCCCTGGCAAAATTCTGTAGAAAAAATCCACTTCGATAGGAAAAGAAATTGAAAAAAAAAAAATGACTGCATGCAGAGGGAAAAAAAAAAGGTGGCCATCTCAGTGTAGTGACATGCTTTCCCTGGGGAGAGCAGCTCGAATTTCACACAGAGAAATCTGTTGTGACAAAAATTAGTGATACAATACAATGCAATACAATACAATACAATGCAGTGCAATACAATACAATACAATACAATACAATACAAGACCTTCTCGTGGCGGTGAGTAAGCCAGTCCTTTTGTCAGAGTTTCAGTTTCAGTTTCACAAGGAGGCCTCATTGAATTCGGACAAATCCACACACACACACACACACACACACACATATATATATATATATATATATAATGCCAGACCACATCTGCTACTGTGCTCAGCAGATGCCTGACCAGGGGCATAACCCGACACGCTAGTCAGGCCTTGAGTGCAGGCATGTCTGTATACCTGTCAGGGTGGATTTCTTCTATAGATCTATACTTGTATATTTTTGCCAGAGGACATCACCCTTGTGTGTGTGTGTGTGTGTGTGTGTGTGTGTGTGTGTGTGATCTAGGTGCATGCACCAAGACAGTTTGTACTGCAAATTGCAAAAGAACAATCACACACACACACACACACACACACACACACACACACCATGCACACACACGCTCATGCACAAACACACACACACACACACACACACACACACACACACACCATGCACAAACACACTCACACACACACACACACACACACACACACACACACACACACACACACACACACACACACACACACACACACACACACACACACACACACACACACACACACA
Source organism: Babylonia areolata (assembly GCF_041734735.1). Classification (NCBI taxonomy): domain Eukaryota; kingdom Metazoa; phylum Mollusca; class Gastropoda; order Neogastropoda; family Buccinidae; genus Babylonia; species Babylonia areolata. The sequence continues at coordinate 9,632,054 of NC_134908.1, forward strand.
CACACACACACACACACACACACACACATGTACATGCATGTGGAGCAGACAGGGATGACAGTAGACTGAACCACACTAAACCTTGTATGGAGCATCTCGCTCTCTCGTCCGATCAGCATCACGGTCCAATCCGTTCTGTTGCTTCGTTCCCAAACACTTAGCACTCAGTCGCCCCGCCACGCCACGCCCCTCCTTCTCTGTTTCCTAGGACTAACACTTGAAGTGATAGATGTATCTCCCTCTTTCACTTTGCATGTCATATCTCTACACTCAGCTTTACGGAAATAACTCCTTTATACCACCCTATTTTCTGTAGTTTATAAAAAAAAAAATTAGTTTCTACAGCCTTCTGTCCACTGTATATATATATACATAGTTATCATTCCTTTGTTTCAGTTATGATGAATGTACTATGGTAGAGAAAAATATATGTCAAATGCCTGATAATTATGTTGTCAGCTTCTTCAGATTTGGAAGTAGTAATCATAAGCTGGAAATAGAAACAGGGAGACACAAAGGCATACCACGAGAGTTACGATTTTGTAAGGTTTGTAACATGTCTGTGATTGGTGATGAGTTTCATTTTATAATGGAATGCCCCAATTATGATCAGTTACGAAATAGATATGTTCCTAAAAAATATTTGTCTCCAAAATCGGTTTTTAATTTTTGTAATATGCTCAAAGGAGGCAAAAAAGTCATTTTAGCTGTAAGTAAGATGATTAGATTTGCAAATGTTGCCTAGTTATACTTTTGGAGTTAAAAGACATTTGTGTTTTCTCAACTTTATGTGACATTATTGTGTATTTGGAAATGTTTGTTATGGGCACGAAAATGAGTATTTTGCAGTAATCCTCCATACTCCAATAGGAGTGAAAGGATAATTAAAACTTGAAACTTGAAACTTGTGGAAGTTCGAGGTAGATAGTAGTAATTTGTTCCCTCAAAAGATTTGGTGGACATGAATTTATTGTTCGTACTGTTTAGTATTGAAGCACAGTTTCAATAGTGTTTTCATGTTCAACGACTGTTTTGACGGGCGCAGTAGCCGAGTGGTTTCAGCATTGGACTTTCAATCTGAGGGTCCTGGGTTCGAATCATGGTAACGGCGCCTGGTGGGTAAAGGGTGGAGATTTTTTCCGATCCTCCCAGGTCAACATATGTGCAGACCTGCTAGTGCCTGAACCTCCAATATCAAATACACGTAATAATAGTAATAATGATAGAATCAACCACAACAGTTACCTTTACAGTAGTGTTTTCTTCTGTAGATTAATTCACCACTTGGAACATCATCACCACCCGCGGGTTAGGAATCAGGTTATGTTATTGTTTAAAAAAAAAAAAATTTTTCTTTATTTATAAATTCATTTATCTATCTATTTAAAAAAAAAAATTTATAATGAAATCCTGGGTGAGTGTTTTTGTTTCCCAGTAATCAAATTTTTTTATATACGATTTATTAAATATGTATAATAACATTAACTCACTCAGTACGGCCAGTCCTCTCTTCTCCTCTACACAGACCCCTCGGATGTCCAGTGGGTGTCTGAATGACCCACCCTTTAGCTTCCGTCGTCAGAATTGTGGTATTCTTTGTCAACATTCACGTCTTCAGTATAAGAGCGTTCCGCTTGCAATATTTTGATGATGGTAATTGGGGTGAAACGCTGTTGACATCGTCTCTTTCGCCGTTCGTATGGAGAGAGTTAACAAACAAGAAATTACAAATTATAAACTGAGACTGAGTACATAGATATAAGGTAAGAAAGAAAGTGAATTAGAATATATATATATGTATATATATATATATATATATATAGAGAGAGAGAGAGAGAGAGAGAGAGATGTTCACATGGACACACAGTTTGTCCAACTCCCTTTATTTTATTTTATTTTATTTTTTTCAGTTGTAATTTTGGTTAATTCATTTTTGTGTGTTTTGATAGGTTTTTTTTGTTTTTGTTTTTCTTTTGTAGGCAACTAGTTTTGTTGAAATTGCAGGGTATATAACACAGGTTTCACTCTCTGCGTATACAATTTTTAGATGTTCATCTTTCTCAGAGGTACAGTGATTATTTTCAGAAAAGAAGATGAAACCTCGACAAATCATTTAAAAAGAAAAGAAAAGAAAAAAAAACCTGTTCAAAACTAGCTTTTCATCTTCAGGGTTATTTCTCTGATTTTTTTCTCTTTTTTTTTCTTAATAAATAGATAAATAAACAAACAAACAAAAGATAAATAATTAAATGAATACATGTAAATAAATGGAAAAAATAATGACAATTAAGACGCTTCAACAAGTCAAAGGAAGGCATGCCTGTGTAAATGGCCACAGAAGTGTGAAAAGGTGAAAAGATTAAAGGTCCCATGAAACAACACTAACAGCAACAACAATGATGATAATGATCATAATAATCAATAATCGTAATCATATTAATCACAGTAATGATGATAATAATAATATAAGAAGAAGAAAAGAAATATATATGGTTTAAATAAACTTTAATTATTCAACAATACACATGATTACAATGCAATGAATGACAAAAGAGCATCAACAAGCTTAAAGCTTATACTGTGCTCACAACGTTGCACTTCAATTTTATCATGACGGCTGATGAACCATATTATGACTTGTATCAAATAACATTCATAAACAGTAAGTAATGAAATAATGAAATAAAACAAATAAACAAACAGTACATAATATAGTAAAATAATTATATATATATATATATATATATATATATATATATATAGTATAATCATAATCATGTTTATCACAGTAATGATGATGATGTTGATGAGAGAGAAAAAGTGTTAGGGTCAGTGTCATCAATTGTGTAGGCTACATGTGTACTAAAACTCAATGTCCACAATAAACATCCCCCCCCCCCAAAAAAAAAAAAATCCAATTCGAAGTTTCCCAAACCAATCGCGTTACATGTATTCACAACGCCCAAACGAACAAAAGTCTTTTTTTTACATTAGCGGCGTCAGTCTTCGACGCATCGATTGCCAGTACTGGGACTTCGTCAATCATTGTGGAGTGATAGCCTAGAGGTAACGCGTCCGCCTAGGAAGCGAGAGAATGAGTGCGCTGGTTCGAATCACGGCTCAGCCGCCGATATTTTCTCCCCCTCCACTAGACCTTGAGTGGTGGTCTGGACGCTAGTCATTTGGATGAGACGATAAATCGAGGTCCCGTGTGCAGCATGCACTTAGCGCACGTAAAAGAACCCACGGCAACAAAAGGGTTGTTCCTGGCAAAATTCTGTAGAAAAATCCACTTCGACAGGAAAAACAAATAAAACTGCACACAGGAAAAAATAAAAAAAAAAAATGGGTGGCGCTGTAGTGTAGCGACGCGCTCTCCCTGGGGAGAGCAGCCCGAATTTCACACAGAGAAATCTGTTATGATAAAAAGGAATACAAATACAAATACAAATTGTGTTGAGGGCTCGGCATTGGAAGGCGGGGCCCCGGCCCTCCCCTTACGCAGGTTCGAACCTGCCACCGACTAGGTAGTAAGGAATCCATTATTCTCGCGTGGGCAGGGTGGGTTTTTATTATTATTTTTTATTTTTTTTTTTTTTTATTTATTTTTAGTGCCTTCCCCCAAGGACACAGTTAGCACTGCTGTTAACGAAAGCGGGGGCCTCAGACCTAAAATACTTGTGTGAATTCATTATGCCGATGTTTTTTTTCTTCCCCCCTTCCTAAACTGACTCTTCACAGGGAAACTATCAACATGAAACATCATCATCATCGCCATCATCATCATCAGCAGTAGCAGCAGCAGCAGCAGCAGCAGAAACAATAACCACAACTGTACACACTTCGGAAATAGTGCTGTTGACCTCAAATCCCTTTTTGTGTAAAAAAACAAAACAAAAAAAAAAAACATTCGAGAGGCTGTGTTCAAGGTTCGTGCATTGTGTGTGTGTGTGTGTGTGTGTGTGAGTAAAGACTGCTTGATGTTCCCATTGCTATGAACAAACTCTCTCTCTCTCTCTCTCTCACTTTTTTTTTTAAAATCTATTTTATATTTTTTCAAGCAGGTGTGTCGTAGTGAGTGTTCGCATTGACGCCATGAAAGTGGAAGAAAATTGAGACGTTAATTATCACCCCCCCACCCCCCACCCCCACCTTTCGCATATATATTGTTTTGAATAATATAATTTATAATTTACACACAAAATGTGGAGCTGCTAATTCACATGTATACATGTATGAAAAAAAAAAAAAAAAAAAAAAAAAAAAAAATATATATATATATATATATATCACACATTTCCCGCCTGATTTGAAGCAAAGTCTTGACACGCACTGATTCATAAAGTAATAGAAGGACAACGACCCTCCCCCACCCCCCAACCCCCAACCCCCACCCCCGCTGCTCTAGCTGCCCCCCCAGGCATAATTGACTGTTGAGACATTGATTGACTATAATTAGCATCAGGTGGACTCTCAACTTCCTCCAGAACGATCCAGCTATTAGGCTATTTATAGTGCTGCTTGCGGTTAGTTCGGAGTAGCGCTGAATGCACAGTAATTATTAACAGCATTCGATTGTCATTGTTCGTCGAGTATTATAGTGATACTACTACTACTACTACTACTACTACTACTACAACTGCTTGGGGTAAGTTCGGATACTTGGCGTTGAATACACAGTAATTGTTAATAGTTTTATTATCATTATTCGTTATGTTTTATAATGATGCCACTACTACTACTACTACTACTATAGTGCTGTTGCTGCTACTGCTACTACTGATAATAATGATGATGATAGTAACAGTAAGAAAATTATACACATGAACATGCTTTTGGGGGATTCTGGTATCTCATTGTATAGATCTGTCCATCTACAATTGCCGTCCATTTAATCGAGGTTTTATTCATTCAATCACTCATTCATTCATTCATTCATTCATCGGTTCGTTCATTCACCGATTGGTTCATTTTGTACGACTTTCACACACACACACACACACACACACACACACACACACAAGTGCATGTAAACACATGTGGCTGCCTTCACCTCTTACACTCCCATCTCGTATGCGTGTGAATAACTGGTGCGAAAGCGCTTTGATTTGTCTCTGCACAAGATTCAGCGCTATGTAAATATAATAATAATTATTAAAAAATTAAACTTGTATTAGTTTTGATAAGTTTTGCAGTCACAGATCACATTCAAAAAACAAGCAAACAAAAAAAAAACCCAAAAAAACAAAACAACCCCCCCCAAAAAAACAACAACAACAACAACAACAACAAAAAAACAACAACAAAAAACAAACAAACAAACGGAGAACAAACAAACAGAGTATGTCGTTTTTAAATGTTGTCATCTTATGAGTTTGGGGGGTATCACTATCAGCATTACCAACATATTTAGTTTACTAAAAAAAAATTTTTTTTATTGTTTTTGTTAGAATACGTCTCCCTTATTTTCTGTTTCTTCTTCTTCTTCTTATATATATATATATATATATATATATATATATATATATATATATAGAATTGTTGTTATCGCAGTTGTATATATTATTATTATGACACTGATATATATCTCCCCCACCCCTCCCCACCCCCACCCAACACTACGCAATGATATGAGAGTTTACAGATCGTGTGTGCGTGTGTGTGTGTGTGTGTGTGTGTGCGTGCGTGTGCATGTGTGTGTGTGTGCGTGTGTGTGTGTGTGCGTGTGTGTGTGTGCATGTGTGTGTGTGTGTGTGTGTGTGTGTGTGTGCGTGCGTGTGCATGTGTGCGTGTGCATGTGTGTGTGGGGGGAAGGGGGCGGGGAAGAAGTACTGAACAGTGTCTTATATAAAGTACAAGTCTACTACTAGTCACCATCGGGTTTTGGTATTTGTTGGGAGGAGTGGGGGATAGGGGAGGGGGGGTGGGGGGGGGGGGTAACGGCAGCACAAGTCCGTGTCTTCGAGTGTCGCACTTGCTACTTTTCTGGTGCGTGTGTCTGTGTGTGTGTGTGTGTGAGAGAGAGAGAGAGAGAGAGAGAGAGAGAGTGAGTAGAGTGTCAGTGTCAAGATCACAGGTTTGATCACGACACGCGGAATCACTGCGGTCGAGGTCGCTAATGAATAACTTCCCCTTGCTCTCCCCCCCCCCCTCCCTATACCCCCCCACGCCCTTCCCCCCCCCCCCCCCTCCGCACCCCCATCACACACACCCTGAGCCCCCACCCCCACCCCCAGCCCCCCCCCCCACCACCACCACCTCCACCACACCCCCTTTCCTTTCACCCACTTGGTGTATACCTTTCCCTGTATTGTCCTGTCCTGGGTCCTCCTGGCCTGTCCGGCAGATCAGCGTCAATTGATCTCTCTTTTCACTCTTGTGTCCAGAAAGGCATTGGTGGAGGGGGAGAGAGATAGAGAAGGAATTGCATTATATGTATATATAGGGGGTGGGTGGGTGAAGGGGGGTTGAGGGAGGTGAGAGTGTGTGTGGGTGGGTGGGTGGGTGGGGCTCGCTTTTATTTATGTAAGGGTGTTTCTCTGTGTGTGTGTGTGTGTGTGTGTGTGT
>NC_134908.1:9661120-9666120 GCF_041734735.1 Babylonia areolata
TCGGAACAGCAGTTGCCTCCTCTGCTGTTCTGATGGTCATAGTCGGACACGACTGACTATCATATATACTGGGTTGGGGTGGGGTGTGGTGTTGTGGGGTGGGGGCGGGGGGCGGGGGGGGGGGGGCAAGGGGCATGGGGGGGGGGGGTTGCTGCGTCTGTGGAGGAGGCCATTGACTTGGAGATACTAGTGTCCCTTTAATTCTTATCTCCCATCCTCTTCCTCACCCTCCCCCCCCCACCCCCCACCACCCTCCCCCCCTTCTTTCTTTCTTTCCTTGCTTTCCTCCCCCTCCCCCTTCCCCTCTCCTCTTCCCGTAATTGCTAACCAACCCTTTCTTTCTTCTTTGCCGTTTGATTGATTTATTTAGGTGGAGATTTCTTTTTTTCTTTTCTCTGATCGTCTCTCTCAGCTCAGGACAACATTTGTTTGTTGCAGACTTGAGTGTGTCTGAACCCCCTTCTTTTGTGTGTGTGTGTGTGTGTGTGTGTGTGTGTGTGTGTGTGGGTACGCTAGCAGAAGATCAAATACTCACGTTGATAGATCCTGAAATCCATGTCAGCGTTCGGTGGGTTATGGAAACGAGAACATCCCCAAGCAATGACACATGCAACCCCCCCCCCCCCCCCCCTGGAAACAGAGTACGGCTGCCTGCATGGCGGGGGGTAGAAACGGTGAATACACGCAAAAGCTCACTCGTGTGCATGTGCATGTATGCATACGAGTGAACGTGGGAGTTGCAGCCCACGAAGAAGAAGAAGCAGAAGAAGAAGAAGAAGAATATTTATTATAATAGGGCAGTTTGATTCTTCCACTCCTCCTGTTCGTTAATACTATTTGATTTATTTTGTTTTAATTTTCTTTTTTTCTCTCTGCGTGTCCGTGTATGTGTGTGTGTGTGGGAGGGGGGTGATTGACCGTGCGCGCTGCGCTGCTAGCGCATGTGTTGAGATGTTGGCATATATATATATATATATATATATATATGCATGAAAAAACAACAACAACAACAGAGTTTAATCTCCCATCAAAGCTGCAGAAAACGACTTACCGCCCCCCCCCCCCCGCCCCCCCGCCCCCCCTCCCCGCCTCAACATCACATTTCTTTTTTACCCCGGAAGTTCCAACAATGATATAATAAAACGAAAACCATAATCCCCACGGCGAGTCTCTCCCAGATCCCATCCCCCCCCCCCCCCCCCCACCCCCACCCCCCTCACACACACTTATTTCTTCCTTCAGCTCCTCTCTCTCTCTCTGTCTGTCTCTCTCTCTGTCTCTCTCTCTGTCCCTCTCTGTCTCTCTCTCTCTCTCCCTCTGTCTCTCTCTCTCTCTCTGTCTCTCTCTCCCTGTCTCTGTCTATCTTTCTGTCACTGTCTCTGTCTCTCTTTATCTCTCTGTCACTCTCTGTCTCTGTCTCTCTCCCTCTGCCTCTCTTTCTGTCTCTCTCCCTCTCTCTCTCTTTTTCTGTCTCTCTCTCTCCCTCTCTCTCTGACTCTGTCTCTCTGCCCCTCTCTCTCTGTCTCTTTCTCTCTCTCTCTCTGCCCCCCTCTCTCTCTGTCCCTCTCTCTCTCTCTCTGCCCCCCTCTCTCTCTGTCTCTGTCTCTGTCTCTCTGCACCTCCCATTTCTCCCTGCCCCTCACAATGGCTGTTTAAGTAGGTAGGAGGCTGGAGGTAAGCTGTGTGTGTGGTGTGTTGAAGGTTGAGCGGTGAGGATGGGAGTGTGTGTGTGTGTGTGTATATGTGTGTGTGAGAGAGAGAGAGTGTGTGTGTGAGAGAGAGAGAGTGTGTGTGTGTGTGAGTGTGTGTGTGTGTGTGTGTGTGTTGAAGGTTGAGCGGTGAAGATGGGAGTGTGCGCAAGCAAGCAAGCAAGCGCGCGCGCGCGCGCGCGCGCGCGTGTGTGTGTGTGTGAAAATGTGTTTGAGAGATGCGAGGGCAGAGGCAGAGTGTGTGAAAGGACAAGGAGATTTAGAGATTGAGAGAGAGAGAGTTGGGGGAGGGGGGGGGGGCGTAGGGGGGGGGGGGGTAGAGAGAGAGAGAGATTGAGCACCCCCCCCCCCCCCACACACACCCCTCCACACACACCCGCCCTCCCAGCTCACCTGACCTTTTCCCCCACCCACTGGTCAGGGTAATCCCAAAGCCATTGACTTTTTCCAACACACACCGCATGGCCGTTCCCCCCCCCCCCCCCCCCCCCCCCCCGAGTCTAATCCTATAAGCCGTAGTTTGTAACGGTACAGTCGTTGACCTTTTTTTCCGCTTCCCCCCCCCCCCCCCCCCCCCCCTTTCCATCAAAGAAAGGATGAAAGGATTGGAGACTTTACTCGGATGGGGAGGAGGAGGGTGGGTGGGAGGGAGGGGTGTGTGTGTTGTGTGTGGGGGGGGGTTAATCTCGTGATCCCAGCAGGAAGGCATAGGGGTGGGTTGGGGGTGGGGTGGGGCGGGGGGGGTTGGAGGGGTTGGGATTAGCGTTAACTGGTCTTGTGACCGTTGTAATGCTCCCAGTCCCACCCGTCCCCCTCCCCCCGCCCCCCCTAGCTGCCCCCTCTCCCCCCTCCCACACACACACACACACACACACACACGCACACACAACACACACAATCTCCCATCTCCATCCTTTTCAGTCAATGAATTACCTGGACGAGGAGGGAGGAGGGAGGTCATGGGAAGGGTGTGTGTGAGGGGGTTGGAGGTGGGAGTTGTTTCTCCTGCTACTTGGATTGTAGTAGTCATCTGTGGTGGAGGAGGAGGAGGTGTGTGGAGGGGGGGGGGGGAGGGGTCTGATTTGGGTAACTGATCTTGTGGCAGTTGCTTGCTATCCTAATCCTACCCCACCCCACCCCTACCAACTTCCCTTGTCCCCCAAAGACTCCACTCCCTCCCCACACCTACCCTCCTCCCCCCTCTCCCACCACCTCCTTTGCAGTTACTGGCTTACCTGGGAGGATTGTGAGGCAGGGATGGGATGAGGGGAGGGGGATGCGGGGGGGGCGCGGGGGGGGGGGGGGATCTTCTACTTCTAGACGTGGACTGTGGTAGTCTTCTGCGGTGGAACTGGAAGAAGAGTTAGGTTTGGGATCAGGGTTACTTGGTCTTGTTGGCAGTTTGTTCGCTTCCTAGCTGGCTCCAACCAACACCCCACCCCCACCCCCACCCCCACCCCACCCCCTTCCTTCCCCCAAAGCCTCCATCTCCCCCCCCCCCACCCCCCCACCCCTACCCCACAGCGCCCCGCCCCCCTCCACCCCTGTTCACCACCCACCTTTTGCAGTCACTGACTTACCTTGGAAGAGGGGAGGAGAGGGGTAGATTTTTTTCCAAGATGTGGATTATGTACCGCGAGTCCTTTGCTGGTGGATGAGGTTTGGGATGAGGATATTGTGGCAGTTGTTCGCTTCATATATATCCCCAAACCCCTTGCGCGTTTGTGTGTGTGGCGTTGTGTGTGTGTGTGTGTGTGTCTGTGTGTGTGCGTGTGTTACTCTGTGTGTGCGTGTGTGTGTGTGTGTGTGTGTGTGTGTGTGTGTGTGTGTGTGTGTGTGTGTGTGTGTGTGTGTGTGCGTGTGTGCGCGCAAAGCGCCCAGATTCTATAGAGATGCTGTGGTTGTTGTGACTCTCTCACGAAGGTTGAAGAAGAAAGAAGAGAAGAAAAAAAATTTTCTTTACAGTTTCCTGAGTGTCTGATGGTCACAAACACGATGGCATAGGAAACCGCGAGTGGTAAGCGCTACTTGGTGAACTACCTCCACTGAATTTGATGTTTTGATGTGTTTACTTACTTGTTAGTAAACCACCATCACTAAGTTATGTTTTAATGTAAGTCTACGTATGTGATAGTAAACCACCATCACTAAATTATGTTTTAATGTAAATCTACGTATTTGATAGTAAACCACCATCACTAAGTTATGTTTTAATGTAAGTCTACGTATGTGATAGTAAACCACCATCACTAAATTATGTTTTAATGTAAATCTACGTATTTGATAGTAAACCACCATCACTAAATTATGTTTTCATGTAAATTTACTTATTTGATAGTAAACCACCATCACAAAATTATGTTTCAATGTAGATTTACCTACTTGTCAGGAAGCCATCTTCACTAAATAATGTTTTCATGTACAAAATACTTGTTTTTCAATCGATGTCATTTTGTGTTAGTGTTTTCATTTCCAGGCCTGTCCAGAGCGCGCGATTTATGCAAAGGTCAGGGGGCATCTGTTCCACCCCCCACCCCCTACACTCCTCATAAACACACACACACACACACACACACACACACGACAAAATTCTTGATCTTCAAAGATAATAGATCTATACGCACAAGTGTTCTTTTTAACATCCAGTCCCAGCCCTGAATAGGGTCTGCACTACACAATACTGTGCATTAGCACATACATACGCGCACACACACGCACGCTCGCACGCACACACACACACACACACACACACACACACACACACACACACACACACACATTTCAATTCTAAATCTATGTTTATCGGTATATTATAACGTAGCGGAAAATAGATCAGTTCGTGCACGCTCACCGTCATGACACGTCCTTGAAACCGAAACCGAAAGTAAAAGTAAAAGTTGAATAAGAAGAAAAAAAAACCAAAAAAAACAACAACGTAAAACGAACAAGTCACCCATGCCTTTAATCGTTTTTTTTTCCTTTCCCTTCCACAGTCCTCCAAAGCGTCCAGCACGCCTACCACCCAGCCCCCACCACCACCACCCTCACACGGCACTGACCACAGCGGGGGAGGGGGAGGAGGTGGAGGAGGAGGAGGAGGTATGTTGCCCAAAGAGCCCCACCAGCAGGGCGACAAGGTGTCCAAAGATGGCCACCACCACCACCAGCAACACCAACAGCATCAACAACACCATCAACAGCATCAACACCACCATCAACACCACCCAGGGGACAGCAACGACGATGACAGCCACCCCCACCCCCACCCGCACCCCCACCAGGACCACGGCA
>NC_134908.1:9671120-9676120 GCF_041734735.1 Babylonia areolata
ATGATTATTATTGATTTGTCTGTGGAAATAGACCAGAGCCCGAAAAGACCACACACACACACACACACACACACACACACACACACACACAAATTAGCTTTTATCCAGTTTGAGGCCAAAACACCCATTTCAAGGGCTGTGAGCAAATTGAAAGACAAAACAAAACAAAAACACAAAAACACCTACAACTCTGCACTAATAAAATATGTACGATAATGTCTTCCAACAAATAGCAAAAAAAAAAACCAAACAAAAAACAAAAACAAAAAAAACCACATCGTCCAGTGGAATAGAGTAAGGGAATGAAGGAGAGAGTAAGAATCTAAAAATTGATGAGAAACTCGGAAAGAGAAAGGGAGATTAGTGTGTGGTGGTGAGGGGGGGGGGGTGAGGGGGGGGGGGGGGAGGCGCTGAAAATCTTAAGACGCTTAAGCAGAGGCCATTCCAGGTAGGGGACGAAAAAAAAAAAAAAAAGAGAGAGAGAAGAAAAAGAAGGAAAATGACGCATGATCGTGTACTCGTACACAGGCACGCACGCACACACACACACACACACACGAGAGAGGGAGAGGTAGAGAGGTGATTTTAGAAAATCTTTGAGGAAGCCACTTTTGTGGCGAAACGTTGGGACAGGAATACATTATTTTTCTCTGGCGTTTCTCTTTTATACCCCCCCTCACCCCCACCCCCCCCCCCCCCCCCCCCACACACACAAATGTATATAAATGAACACACACACACACACACACACACACACACACACACACACACACACACGTTTAGAAGTGAACACACATACACAGATATATATATATATATATATATATCGCTTCCGTGTTTTTATATATATATATATATATATATATATATATATATATTTATATATGTGTGTGTGTGTGTTATATCACACACCCCAGTCCACCCGAACCACCCGTTCGATACAGACACCATTCCATCGCAGCCACGATCAGAGACAATACAACCAATCCACACTCTCTCTAACCACCCACCCACCCACTCACCCACCCACCCACCCACCGCTGATTATCAAACACCCCACCCCACACCAGCCAACCTTGCAGTACTCACTTTTGGACCTTTCCCCAGCTTTCCGCAAGCCATCCCACGAAGGCATGATCATAGGCTTTCCTCGCAGTCCCCATCTATTTAATCCCCACCGCGTCCCGTGCAGCGCGGGGTCGGACAGTGCAGATTTACTGAGCGTGAAGGCTTAGGAGTCGTTAATGATAATATATTGTTGTTGTTGTTGCTTTGAATGTGTGTTTCCGTCTTCTTTTTTTACCTGGGGGATAAGAGGAAATTAATCTTCTTGACCTCCTCCTCGTCGTCTCGTCCTCCTCCTCCTCCTTCTCCTTCTTTAGTCCTTGCCTTGTGGCAGTAGATAAAGTACAGACGTGGTGCTTGGTGTGTGGTGGTTTGTGTGTGTCTGTGTATGTGTGTGTCTGTGTGTGTGTGTGTGTCTGTGTGAATGGTGAAAGTTATTATTTTGTGTTCGTGTTCATTTTTTTCCCCAGGCAGGAGAAAATATACTGAAAAAAAAAAGAATTATTTACAGGTGGTAGACTTTCCCTTGTAGTGTATGGACAAGAAAATGTAATACAAGTGTATTTGAATATAGGGGGAAAAAATAAAGACGAGTATAAAAAGAAAAGAAAAAATGTCTCATATAAATTATTTGTCGCGTGTATCATGGTTAGTTGTTGTATCTTTCGATGAAGAAATACTGATTAAAAAAAACAACAAAAAAAAAAACCTCACACAACGATTCATTTTAATGTGCGTTTTGTCACCAGTCACGTGCATCATACTTTTTATCTTTCAAGTTTAAACTAAGATTTATTGATATAGTATCAACAACAGCAACAGAAAATACTTTCCCGACAATTCATTTGCTGTACATTTAGCATTGAGACACGCCTCCTTCTCAGTCTCTCTCTCTCTTTGTCTCTCTGAAATCTTAATCCTTGATTTAAAAACATTTTCAGTTTTATCTTCCTCTCTCTCTCTCTCTCTCTCTCTCTCTCTCTCTCTCTCTCTCTCTCTCTCTCTCTCTCTCTCTCCCCTTCTCTCTCTCTCCCCGTTCTCTCTCTCTCTCTCTCTCTCTCTCCACACACACACACACACACACACACACACACACACACACACTAAACACATATGAACTGTATATATATATATATATATATATATATATATATGTATATATGTATATTGATTCAGCCCATGAAATTAAGAACATAGATGCTTGCCTCATAAACCCCCCCTTTCAAGAGTGAATGCCTAAATAATACGTTATCGTGCCCTGATCTCTCTTGCCATCACCGCTTTAAGAGTTTACAGTGAATGTCGGAATAATACGCCATCACTGTTCTGTAAAAGAAACACGCACGCGCACGCACACACAGCATATGCGCGCAGTCACACACACGCACACACACACACACACAGCATGCGCGCAATCACACACACACACAAACACACAGAGGCACACAGCATGCAGACACGCACGCACGCGCGCGCGCGCGCACACACACACACACACACACACACACACACACACACACACACATGATAAAATATAATAAAAGAAAAATAAAGAAAAACATAAACTTACCCTGTGTATCATTATTGTGTCTCCTTGTTTGAGAAAGAGAGAGGGAGAGAGAGAGAGAGAGAAACACACACACACACACACACACACACACACACACACACACACACACACACACACACACACACACACACACAGAGAGAGAGAGAGAGAGAGAGAGAGTGGGAGAGTAACACTAACAGATCTATGTCGCTGAGAGACAAACTTTCTTCAATTCCATGAAATAAAATCTTCAGGGAAATGGGGTTTGGAGGGGAAAGGGGGTGGGAGTGGGGGGTAAAGGGGGGGGAAGAGAGAGAGAGTGTGGAGGGGGGGATGATGGGGGATGGAGGAGGGGGGGGGCCAGGGGGGGTGGGGGGGGGTGGAGAGGGGCAAGACAATATTTTGTTTCCAGTCATCAGCGTTGTGTACTTGGGTCATTAAGTGACGATTTTTCCCCCTCCTCTTCCATTTCGTCTCTTGCGTTGTTGTCGTGGATAATATCCCAGGGCCCCGATCTTTCTTAAACTGTCGTCGAAAAGAGCTCCGGGCGCTATATCTATTATATATCCAGAGCCAGAGATCTGTTTGTACTCTTAAAAAGTTGATAGGGGTCTTGTACAGATAACGGGGGAAGAGAGGAGAGAGAGAGAGAGAGAGGGGGGGGGGGGGGCAGGGGGTGATGGAGAGAGAGGGAGGGAAGGAGGGAGAGAAACATGGAAGGGTTTGAGAGAGATAGAAGAGGGAGAGAGAGAAGAGAAGAGGGGAGGGAGGGATGAAGAGAGGAATATTGTAGAGAGAGAGAGAGAGAGAGTGGGGCGGGGGTGGGTGGGGAGGGAGTGATGGAGAGAGAGGGAAGGAGGGAGAGAAACATGGAAGGGTTTGAGAGAGATAGAAGAGGGAGAGAGAGAGAGAAGAGAAGAGGGGAGGGAGGGATGAAGAGAGGAATATTGTAGAGAGAGAGAGAGGGGGGGGTGGGGGGGAGGGAGTGATGGAGAGAGAGAGGGAGGGAAGGAGGGAGAGCAACATGGAAGGATTTGAGAGAGATAGAAGAGGGAGAGAGAGAGAGAAGAGAAGAGGGGAGGGAGGGATGAAGAGAGGAATATTGTAGAGAGAGAGAGAGAGGGGGGGGGGGGGGGGGGGGGGGGGGAGGGGGGGTGGAGAGAAGAGGGAAGGAGGGAGAGAAACATGGAAGGGTTTGAGAGAGATAGAAGAGGGAGAGAGAGAGAAGAGAAGAGGGGAGGGAGGAATGAAGAGAGGAATTTTGTAAAGAGAGAGAGTGGGGCGGGGGGGGGGGGTAGAAATATAGTAGGGAAGGAGGGAGAGAAATATTGTGGGGATGGAGAGAAAGAGAGAGAGAGGGGAATGGAAGGAAGAAGGGAGAGAAATATTGTGGGGATAGAGAGAAAGAGAGAGAGGGGGAGGGAGATAAATATTGTGGGAATAGAGAGAGAAAGAGAGATGGAGGGAAGGAGGGAGAGAAATATGATAGAGATAAAGAGAAAGAGAGAGGAGGGAGAGATAAAGAGAAAGAGAGAGGAGGGAGGGGGAGAAAGAGGGAGGGAGAGACAGGGGAACAGAAAGGGACATAGAGATATATGAAGGAGGGAGAGAGAGAGGATGGGGGGAGAGAGTGAGAAAAGGTTAGAGAGAGTGGGGTGGGGAAAAAAGGGGGTGGGGGGGGTGGCGCGATGGACAGAGAAAGAGAGAGAGAGAGTAGTAGGGAGAATTAGATAGAGCAGAGAGGGGTGTGGGAGAAATATAGAGTGAGCGAGAGACAGAGAAACAGAGAGAGAGAGGGATGGACATAAGAGAGAGTGAAGGAGAGGGAGAGCGAGGGAGGATGGGAGAGACAGAGAGAGAGAGAGATTGCGTCGGCAAAGTTTGCTTTTAGAGCTCTTTCGAAGATTCAGAACGTCCGAATAACTTTGGTGTCATAGCTGTTGTGAATAAAAAGGAGTAATTGGTAAATAGATAGCGTGCGAACATTTTGTTGCCTGCCCCCCCCCCCCTCCCCCCCCCCCCTCTCTCTCTCTCTCTCTGTCTCTCTCTCTGCGCACGCGCGTGCTTGTGTGTGTGTGTGTGTGTTTGTTTGTGCGCGCGCATGTTTGTGCGGTGCGTGCGTTCGTCTCTCTCTCTCTCTCTCTCTCTCTCTCCTTCCTCCCTCCCTCCCTCCCTCTCTCTCTCTCTCCCCCTCTCTCTCTTTCTTTCTTGCTGTCTCACTCCCCCCCCCCCCTCTCCCATCCCCCGCCCTCTCTCGCTTTATCTGTCTCTCTCAGTCTCCCCCCACCTTCTCTCGCTCACTCACTCTGTCTCTGTCTTTCTCTCTTTCTCTCCCTCCCGCTGTCCACTCCCCTTCCCCTTCTGTGTGTGTGTGTGTGTGTGTGTG
>NC_134908.1:9681120-9683620 GCF_041734735.1 Babylonia areolata
GTCAGTCTAAACGACTTCCCACCGCAATGGAGAAACCATTGATAATACAGCTTTCACTATGCTGTTGGCCCAACTGTAAACTTGTGTCAGTCTAAAGGACTTCCCACTGTTATGGAGAAACCATTGATAATACAGCTTTCACTCTTGCTGTTGGCCCAACTGTAAACTTGTGTCAGTCTAAACGACTTCCCACTGTTATGGAGAAACCATTGATAATACAGCTCTCACTCTTGCTGTTGGCCCAACTGTAAACTTGTGTCAGTCTAAACGACTTCCAAGTGCAATGGAGAAACCATTGATAATACAGCTTTCACTATGCTGTTGGCCCAACTGTAAACTTGTGTCAGTCTAAACGACTTCCCACCGCAATGGAGAAACCATTGATAATACAGCTCTCACTCTTGCTGTTGGCCCAACTGTAAACTTGTGTCAGTCTAAACGACTTCACACTGTAATGGAGAAACCATTGATAATACAGCTCTCACTATGCTGTTGGCCCAACTGTAAACTTGTGTCAGTCTAAAGGACTTCCCACTGTTATGGAGAAACCATTGATAATACAGCTTTCACTATGCTGTTGGCCCAACTGTAAACTACTGTCCGTCTAAACGACTTCACACCGCAATGGAGAAACCATTGATAATACAGCTCTCACTTTGCTGTTGGCCCAACTGTAAACTTGTGTCAGTCTAAACGACTTACGCCTTCACACTGCAATGGAGAAACCATTGATAATACAGCTCTCACTCTTGCTGTTGGCCCAACTGTAAACTTGTGTCAGTCTAAATGACTTCCAAGTGCAATGGAGAAACCATTGATAATACAGCTCTCACTCTTGCTGTTGGCCCAACTGTAAACTTGTGTCAGTCCAAACGACTTCACACTGTAATGGAGAAACCATTGATAATACAGCTTTCACTATGCTGTTGGCCCAACTGTAAACTTGTGTCAGTCTAAACGACTTCACACTGCAATGGAGAAACCATTGATAATACAGCTCTCACTCTTGCTGTTGGCCCAACTCGTGTCAGTCAACCTGTGATATAAGCTGAGTGTTGGCCCGGTTATCTATCTGGACAACACACAGGAAGAAGAGAAGAGAAATCTCGAGACTCGCTTTTCGGATCAGCGGATAGTGGCCACAAGGCAATTAACTTGCGGGCCGACTTTTTAACCCCCTAAGTTCATTATGATAATCACGGGCCGACAATTAACGCGTAGCGCGCGGCTATCGCTGTTCCCCCCCCCGATAAGCTGATTATGATAATGAGGTTAGCTTTCCTTACATTGTACACCTTGGGAGAGTAGGGAAGGCGTGTGAGTGTGCATTGTGTTCGAGAGTGAGATTGTACTGGGTTTTGATAGTGTGTGTGTGTGTGTATGGGGGTGGTGGTGGTGGGGGGGGGGGGTGTATGGGTAGGTGGGAGTGTGTGTGTGTATGGATGTGGTGGGGGGAGGGGGGGTATGGGTAGGTGGGAGTGTGTGTGTGTATGGGGGTGGTGGGGGGAGGGGGGGGGTATGGGTAGGTGGGAGTGTGTGTGTGTATGGGTGTGGTGGGGGGAGGGGGGGGGTATGGGTAGGTGGGAGTGTGTGTGTGTATGGGGGTGGTGGGGGGGGTGTATGGGTAGGTGGGAGTGTGTGTGTGTGTATGGGGGTGGGATGTGGGTGGTGTGTGTGTCAATGATTTGTTATCTTTTTTATAACTCTGTGTGTGTGTGTGTGTGTGTGGTGCAGTGTGTGTATATGTGGTGCAGTGTGTGTGTGTGTGTGTGTGTGTGTGTGTGTGTGTGGTGCAGTGTGTGTATATGTGGTGCAGTGTGTGTGTGTGTGTGTGTGTGTGTGTGTGTGTATGTGGTGCAGTGTGTGTATATGTGGTGCAGTGTGTGTGGGTGTGTGTGTGTGTGTGTATGTGGTGCAGTGTGTGTATATGTGGTGCAGTGTGTGTGTGTGTGTGTGTGTGTGTATGTGGTGCAGTGTGTGTATATGTGGTGCAGTGTGTGTGGGTGTGTGTGTGTGTGTGTGTGTGTGTATGTGGTGCAGTGTGTGTATATGTGGTGCAGTGTGTGTGTGTGTGTGTGTGTGTGTGTGTGTGTGTGTGTGTGTGTATGTGGTGCAGTGTGTGTATATGTGGTGCAGTGTGTGTGTGTGTGTGTATGTGGTGCAGTGTGTGTGTGTGTGTGTGTGTGTGTATGTGGTGCAGTGTGTGTATATGTGGTGCAGTGTGTGTGTGTATATGTGGTGCAGTGTGTGTATATGTGGTGCAGTGTGTGTATATGTGGTGCAGTGTGTGTATATGTGGTGCAGTGTGTGTGTGTGTATGTGGTGCAGTGTGTGTATATGTGGTGCAGTGTGTGTGTGTGTGTGTGGTGCAGTGTGTGTATATGTGGTGCAGTGTGTGTGTGTGTGTGTGTGTGTGTGTAGCACGGAAGTTGTTACTGGTAGCAAGGTAGTCTGACAGAGAATCGAAGCCAGAAGTTGAAAGACAGACACGCACGCACCT
>NC_134908.1:9688620-9698620 GCF_041734735.1 Babylonia areolata
CGGAGAGAAAGAGAGAGAGAGAGAGAGGGAGGGAGGGGAGAGAGAGAGAGAGGGGGGGAGAGAGGGAGAAGGGGAAGAAGAAAGCAATTCGGAAAAGACAGACGGAGAAGCTGAGAAATCACGACGTTAACCAAAAAAAAAAAAAAAAAAAAAAAAAAAGTCGGGGATGGGGATTGAACACTGCCCCGCCCCCCTCCACACACCCCCCCCTCCCCCCCTGCCACTCCCCCCTCCCCTCCCTCCCCTGCGATTAAAGGTACACACACATAGCCAGCGGCCAGAAAGATAAGCAAACACATTTGCAGCACCAGCTCCTCCCTCCACCCCACCCCACCCCCAAACCCATCCTCCACCTCCCCCTTCCTAAATCCCTGCGCGAATTAATCCCCCTTTCTGGCAGCGATGGGGTGGAGAAAAAAAGGGTGGGTGGATGGGTTGGACCGTCCCTAGCACTTAAATCCCGCTCTGGGGGGAAGGGGGAGTGGTGGGGGGGCGGGGGGGGGGTGGGGTAGGATGAGGAGAGAGAGAGAGAAAGAAAGAGAGAGAAAGAGAGCTGAAACGATTCCATGTCCAACACGACTCGCCTCTATCCCCCTGCCCCCAGCCTTTATACCACCATAATGGCCGCCGCTTTGAGTGCTTTGCCTGCTTGTGCAGCGCTGAGAGAGAGAGGGAGGGGAGGGGGGTGGGGGAGGGAGGCACAGAGCGAGAGAGAGAGAGAGAAGTTACAAGGAAAGAGTGTGAGAAAGGAGAGAGAGAGGGGGGGAGGGGGGAGAAGAGAGAGAAGTTGCAAGGAGAGAGAGAGAGAGGAAGTCGCAAGGAAAAAGAATGAGAGAGAGAGAGGTCGCAAGCAGAGAATGAGAGAGACAGAGAGAGAGAGAAGTCACAAGCAGAGAGAGACAGAGAGAGAGAGAAGTCACAAGCAGAGAGAGACAGAGAGAGACAGAAGTCACAAGCAGAGAGAGACAGAGACAGAAGTCACAAGCAGAGAGAGAGAGAGAAGAAAGTCGCAAGAAGACCACACACACACACACACACACACACACACACACACAAGAGAGCGAGAGAGAGAGAGACAGACAGAGAAGAAAGAGCAAGTCGCCAGCAAGCATAGAGAGATAACGGCGGTAGTAGGCAGGCACCCTCACCCCCCACCCCACACCCCCCATCCCCCACCCCAATACCACGTCATTTCCTGCGCGCGCCATCCCGCCATCCAGCCAACCAGCAAGCAGGGCCAGCTGAAGCAAAAGCAAAGGCAAGTTTAGGCGAAGGCAAAAGCGGGAGGCAAAGGCCGTATTGATGAGGCTGGGGACAAAGTGAAGATAATGAGTTGCGAGAGGGATTTGGCCGGCAACTGGGCAGGATTAATTCTTTTCAAATAGCGGCTTGCAGCAGCTCCGAAAGAGTAGGGGGGAGGAAGGGGAGGGGAGGGGAGGTGGTGGGGGGGAGGGAGGGGGAGGAGAGAGAGACAAGCGCCCGAGCCCCTGATTAAATAGCGATGCCCAGGTTCTTCGAAAAGTCCTCGGCAATCCTACCCTCCCCCACCTCTCCCCCCCCCCCAGCCCCCACACTCCCGCCCGCCCCTCCCCCCCCCCCCATATCCCTCATCCGCACCCCCACCACTGCTCTCTCTTCCGTTTTCTCTCCCCCTTCTCTCTCCTCTCCCATACTTGTCTCACCGCCTCTGTGACTGACTCTTGTCATCTCTCTCCCCATCTCTGTGACTGACTCTTGTCATCTCTCTCCCCATCTCTGTGACTGACTCTTGTCATCTCTCTCCCCATCTCTGTGACTGACTCTTGTCATCTCTCTCCCCATCTCTGTGACTGACTCTTGTCATCTCTCTCCCCATCTCTGTGACTGACTCACGTCATCTCTCTCCCCCATCTCTGCGACCGACTCTTGTCATCTCTCTCCCCATCTCTGTGACTGACTCTTGTCATCTCTCTCCCCATCTCTGTGACTGACTCTTGTCATCTCTCTCCCCATCTCTGTGACTGACTCGTGTCATCTCTCTCCCCATCTCTGTGACTGACTCTTGTCATCTCTCTCCCCATCTCTGTGACTGACTCTTGTCATCTCTCTCCCCATCTCTGTGACTGACTCTTGTCATCTCTGTGACTGACTCTTGTCATCTCTCTCCCCATCTCTGTGACTGACTCTTGTCATCTCTCTCCCCATCTCTGACTGACTCTTGTCATCTCTCTCCCCATCTCTGACTGACTCGTGTCATCTCTCCCCCCCCCCATCTCTGTGACTGACTTGTCATCTCTCTCCCCCCCATCTCTGTGACTGATTCTTGTCATCTCTCTCTCTCTCCATCTCTGTGACTGACTTGTCATCTCTCTCCCCGTCTGTGACTGACTCTTGTCATCTCTCTCCCCATCCCTGTGACTGACTCTTGTCATCTCTCTCCCCATCTCTGTGACTGACTCTTGTCATCTCTCTCCCCCCATCTCTGTGACTGACTCTTGTCATCTCTCTCCCCGTCTCTGTGACTGACTCTTGTCATCTCTCTCCCCATCTCTGTGACTGACTCTTGTCATCTCTCTCCCTATCTCTGTGACTGACTCTTGTCATCTCTCTCCCATCCCCGCCTCTCTTGTTTCACCCCCCACCTCTGCCTCTGAGTGTTTCTCACGTGTCTGGTTGGATCCTCTCTGTCTCTCTTTATCTCTCTGCTTTTCTCTGTCTCTCTGTCTCTCACTCTGTCTCTCTCTTTCGCTGTCTGTGTGTGTGTATGTATGTGTGTGCCTCTCTCTCACTCTCTCTCACTCTTTGTCTGTCTCTGTCTCTCACTCACTCTGTCTCTCTGTTTTTCTCTGTGTGACTTTCTGCCCCCCCCCCCCCCCACCCCACCCTTCGTCTCTCTCTCTCTCTCTCTCTCTCTCTCTCTCTCTCTCTCTCTCTCTCTCTCGCTTGCTGGCTCTCTCTTTCTCTCTCCTTGTCCAACGCTCCAATCTTGTGTGACTTTTAAGATTTTCTTTCGACTGTCCCTAATTCTTCATCACCACCATCTCTCTCTCTCTCTCTCTCTCTCTCTCTCTCTCTCTCTCTCTGCTATCTGTCTCTTCCCCCTGCTCTTCCACCGCCATCAGCCTCCCAGCTTACTTCATCATCATCACCCTTCCTCTCCCCCCTACGCCCCCCCCCCCGCCCCCCAACCCCCGCCCCTCCCCGTAACAGCAGAAAGCAAGCAGAAAGCACAAGTTAGTCCTTTTCTTTCTTTCTTTTTTTTTTTTACTTTTTTTTTTATCCCTCTCTCATTCCCGGAGAAAAGACCAGGAATTTCGAGCTGTTTTCTTCTACTGCCCCCCCCCCCACCCCCCTCTCCAATCTCCGTCCCGGTCCCCCCTCACCCCTCCACACCCCCGTTCCCCCCCCCCCCCCCATTCTCACCCTCCTCATCCCCCAATCCCCCGAAAATCATTGTATCGTCTTTGACTTTTCTTCTACGACTTTTCTCCAGCCACCACCTCCTCCTCTCTCTCTCTCTCTCTCTCTCTCTCTCTCTCTCTCTCTCTTTACCCCCCTCACCCCCACCCCCTGCCCCTCTCACCCCCCCCCCCCCCATCCCCCGGTTCTTCCTCCAGCCACCTTCACTACCCAACTCTCCCTATCTTTACCACACTTTTTATTCTTTCCCTTCCCCTCACCCCCCCTCCCCATCCTCTCTCTCTCTCTCTCTCTCTCTCTCTCTCTCTCTCTCATCTCTCTCTCTCTCTCATTCTCCATGTCACAGTGTGCGTTTTATTTTTTTGTTTGTTTTGTTGTTGTTGTTATTGTTGTTGTTGTTCACTTGTTGTTTTTCTGTCCCTTCCTCGCTGAATCTTCTCCTTTTTTTTTTTTTCTTTCTTTTTTTTTTCTCCCCCTCCAGCGACTGTCGCAACTGTTGTGCTGTGGATGTCGCGAACAGCTTAGGAGATCAATGAATATTGCGTGCGGGTTTTCTTCTTCTTCTTCTTCTTCTTGACTTGATCTTCTTGTTTTTGTTTTCGTTCTTGTTCTTGTTCGTCGTCGTCGTCGTTGTTGTTGTCGTCGTCGTCGTCGTCGTCCACCTTCCCCATCGCCCTCCTCCTCCTCTTCCTTCTTCTTCTTCTTCTATTTCCATTCTCCTCTCCCTCCTATTCTTCTTCTCGTCGTCGTCCTTCTCTTCTCCTCCTTCTTTTTGCTCTTTCTCCTCTTTCTCCCCCCTCCCCCTCTTCTTCTTCTTCTTCGTCGTCGCCCTCCCCCTCCCCCTCCCCCCCCACCCCCTCCTTGTTCTTCTTCTTCCTCCTCCTCCTCCTCCCCCTCCATCACCAACTTTACCTTTTTTTTCGTCAACCCTTTCCTTCTCCTTCCTCTCCTTATTTCTTCTTCTTCTTCTTCTGTGACCCCCCCCCCCCTCCTCCTCCTCCTCCTCCTCTCCTCCTCCTCTCCTCCTCCTCCTCTTCCTCCTCTTCTCCACCCTCTTCCTTCTTTCCTTGGGATGGGGGTGTGGTGGTGGGGGTGGAGGGTCCTGGAAGAGAATTATCGATATACTTTTGTTGTTTTTTTGCAGTTTTGTCGCTACAGGTCGATATGTTTCACTTTATTATTTGCAGATCTCTTTCGATCCGTAGATTGAGAGCTAGTCCGTAGACTTAGTTATCTTTTCTTTTTCTCTCTTTTTCTTGTTCTTTTCTTTATGCTTTTGTTGCTCTTTTATTTCTTCCTTTTTTCCCCTTATATATATATATTTACCCTCTGTCCTTTCTGATATTGTTTCTTATGTGTTTGTGTCTGTCTCTGTCTCTTTGTCCGTCCCGGCAACCAAAAAAAAAAAAAAGAAAAAAAAAAACCTGGCGAAAAGATCTACTTTGACGGTAAAACACATTCACTTGCAGACAGAAAACGAAAAAGGGTAAAAAAAATTTTTTAAATGTTGGTGGCGCTTCGCTGTGGCAACAGGCACCACCCCCGTTCAGGGATAACAGAGCCTCCAATGTTCACATGGAGAAAAATGTTGTGACGAAGAGTGATACGATACGATACGATGTGATACGATGTGATACGATACGATACGATACGGTACGATACGATTCAATACAGTACAATACGATACGTTTCAATACGATACAGTACAATGCGATACGTTTCAATACGATACAGTACAATGCGATACGATACGATACAATACAATACGACACAATACGATGCGATACAATACAATACGACACAATACGATGCGATGCAGTACGACACGATGCGATACAATACAATACAATACACTACGATACGATTCAATACAATACAATACAATACCCACAATACAACACGATGCAATACAATACGATACAACGTGATACAATACAATACAATACGATACGATTCAATACAGTACAATACAAAAAGTTTCAATACGATACAATACAATGCGATACGATACGATACAATACAATACGACACAATACGATGCGATACAGTACGACACGATGCGATACAATACAATACACTACAATACGATGCAATACAATACGATACAACATGGTACAATACAATACGGTACGACACAATACGATACGATACGATTCAGTACGATACAATACAATACAATACAATACGATACGATACGATACGATACGATTCAGTACGATACAATACAATACAATACAATACAATACGATACGATACGATTCAATACAGAACAATACGATAAGTTTCAATACGATGCAATACAATGCGATACGATACGATACAATACAATACGATGCGATACAGTACGACACGATGCAATACAATACAATACACTACAATACTATACAGTACGATACGATACGATTCAGTACGATACAATACAATACGATACAACACAATACAATACGATACAGTACGATACGATACGATTCAGTACGATACAATACAATACGATACAACACAATACAATACGATACAGTACAACACGATACAACACGACACGATACAATACAATACGATACAATACACTACGATACGATACGATTCAATACAATACGATACAACACAATACAATGCGATACAGTACAACACGATACAACACGACACGATACAATACAATACGATACAATACACTACGATACGATACGATTCAATACAATACGATACAATACAATACAATATATGATATAATGCAATCCAATACAATACAGTACAGTACAACACAATACAACGGAACAACAAGAACAACAACAAAAATAATAACAACAGCCAAATAATAACAATGATGATAATGATGATAGTAATAATGATGATAATAGTCATGATAATGATGATGATGATGGAATTGCTCAGTAACGTCTCTTCCTCCTACTGTCACTTACAAACGTTAAAAAATGAATAAAAAAAATAATAAAAACAAAAAACCCCTTACGTGCCACAGATTGCAAGAAATCCCTGCATATCTCAAAAACAAAAAACAAGAAGAAGTGTGTGTGTTTTTATTCCTCCTTAAAGTGTTTGCATATTTGGCATTCATGCAATTACTGTGTGAAATCTGCCAAGCGTCCATATTCGATCACACTGGGGTGGGTTTGTGTGTGTGTGTGTGTGTGTGTGTGTGTGTGTGTGTTTGTGTGTGTTTGTGTGTGTGTGTGTGTGTAGGTGTTTGTGTGTGTGTGTGTGTGTGTGTGTTTGTTTGTGTGAGTGTGTGTGTGTGTGTGTGTGTGTGTGTGTGTGTGTGTGTTATTTTGTTTGTTGTTGTTGGTTTTGGTTTGTTTGTTGTTTTTTTCTTGGGGGGGGGGGGGGGGGCGGGGGGGGGGGGGGGAGGGTGGTTGCATCTCTTGACGCAGAAGGGGGTTAAAAAAAAAAAAAGACCAATATATGGTGATGATGATGATAATAATAATAACAAACAGCAACAACAACTTTTTTTCTTTTCTTTTTTTTTCTCCCGGCCCGTAGCTCCCTGTCGCTTTGTATCCCAGAGTCCACAGTGTGCTGTGGAAGTTTGAGCTGCTCTACCTTGGCTGGGCGGGTGGAGGAGCCTGTCGCTCGCCACAGCGAAGCGCCACCTGTATTCCTGTTCCTTACTGCAAGTGATGTGGGGGTTTTTTGGGGGGGGGGGGGTGGGGGCATGGGGTTTTTTTTGTTGTTTTTTTTTACCATCGGAGTGGGAAAACTGGGACCACACAGAACAGCCATGGGTTCATCCATCCACCTCAGGGGCGTGCGTCTTTAGGAGCGTTGTTGACGGGCGCAGTAGCCGAGTGGTTAAAACGTTGGACTGTCAATCTGAGGGCACCACGGGTTCGAATCTCGGTAACGGCGCCTGGTGGGTAAACGGTGGAGATTTTTTTTTTTTTTTTTTCCGGTCTCCCAGGTCAACATATATATATATATATACATGATACGCAAGCAAAAGATCAAAATACACACAAGGATCCTGCAATCCATGTCAGCATTCGGTGGGTTATGGAAACAAGGAGATACCCAGCATGCACACCCGCGGAAAACGGAGTATGGCTGCCTACATGGCGGGAGTAACAAACGGTCATACACGTGAAAGCCCACTCGTGTACATGAAGGAAACGTGGGAGTTGCAGCCCACGAACGAACGAGAAGAAGAAGAAGAAGAAGAAGAAGCAGGCAGTGTTGGTGCTGGCCATTTCCTCACCAACACTACACTGCTGGTATCTGTTGATGTATGGTGTACATACATGATTCTCTGTGTGGGAGTGGATGCTAATCATGAATAGTTTTCTCCCAGGATATAAGACCAGTCCATTACATTCTGGACAGTCTAGATGAAGTCTTGTGATAACTTTACCTTGCAACAACTATTTGCACTTTGATCACCTTTTTTTTTTTTTTTTTTTTTTTCTCAAGGCCTGACTAAGCGCGTTGGGTTACGCTGCTGGTCAGGCATCTGCTTGGCAGATGTGGTGTAGCGTATATGGATTTGTCCGAACGCAGTGACGCCTCCTTGAGCTACTGAAACTGAAACTGTGTGGTTGACGCCGGGGGGTGGGGTGGGCGGGGGGGGGGGGGGGGGGGGGGGGGGGGGGGGAGTGTTGCTGAGAGCAAGTACAGCCGTGTCAAGTAGTCCCAGAATTAAACGGACCCCTCCCCCCCCCCCCCCGCCCCCCCACCCATCCCCCCAACGCCTCCTCCCCCTCCCCTCCCCTCCTCCTTAGCAGCTTATCCATCACCTTTGTCATCAGTCATCATGATGTAGAAAATACAAAATGTCTCCAGTTTCTGGAGCACCAAACAAAAAACAATAAATAAGTAAGTAAATAAATAAATAAATAAATGGTAAAATAAATGAATGAAAAAAAAAAAAAATGATAAAACGAAATTGATAAAAAGATATAATGTATACAACAAAGAAGAAGAAAGAAAGAAAGAACAAGAGAGGCAAGGCCTTCAAGACTCACTTGTGATAAATTAAGTCCCCTAGCATTAATTACAGCGTAATTTCCCTTTTTTTACTATCTGCACCAAAACGTTTGCAAAATAAATAAAAATTCCATGCTTAGCAAAAGAAGTTCCTGTTTGAACAAAAAATGATAATAATGACTCCTCTTGTTGTTGTGTCAGAATAAGAGGTCAAAGTGCCAAGTTTAGAGCATACAAAAAATATAAATATAACAGTAAATGCAGTTTGCATATAATTAGGCTTCTTTTTTATTTATTTTTTGTGTGTGTGCCCATCCCAGAGGTGCAATATTGTTTTAAACAAGATGACTGGAAAGAACTGAATTTTTCCTATTTTTATGCCAAATTTGGTGTCAACTGACAAAGTATTTGCAGAGAAAATGTCAATGTTAAAGTTTACCACGGACACACACACACACACACACACACACACAACCGAACACCGGGTTAAAACATAGACTCACTTTGTTTACACAAGTGAGTCAAAAACTGTGGGGGCGAAATCAGAGAGAAGTTGAAAAATATATCGTCCCAGTGATGATGTTGTTGGGTGGTTTGGTTGGGTAGGGGTTGTAGTGATGGTGGTGGTGGTGGTGGTGGTTGGACAGTGAAGATGGGGTAGGGGTTGTGGCGATGGCGGTGGCGATGATGATGGAAACGATGAAGATGATGGTGGTGGTAAGCGGCGGTGGTGGTGATGGTGCTTGTTTTGGGTGTTTAGGATTAGTCCGTTAGGGTTTGTCATGATGATGACGATGACGATGAAAATGATGGTGGTTGTGACCGAGGCACAGGCGTAGACGACGTCAGATCTGTGAACTAACGACAACACCAGCAACAGTTACGCAATCACAACATTAACAGCTACAACAACAGTAACTGAGGAGGGGAGACAGAGGAAGTGTGTCTGTGTCTGTGTAAGGGTGGTGGTTTTGACTTTGCCTGAAGCTTGAAGAAGGAAGAAAAAGTGGGGGCGGGGGGGTTGAGGAGACTGTGGTTGGGTGGGGGGCAGGGACCGGTGGAGGGGGGGGGGGAGGGGGGGCAGTGGGATTAAATCAAAGGTCCCTGGGATTCCAGTAGCCAAATTAGCGATAAGCTTCCTTGTTTGAAGGGACCCGTTTTGTGGGAAGAAGAGCTGTGGGGGGGGATTTCGGGGTTGGGGGGGTGGGGGGTGGGGGGGGTGGGGGAGGAGGTTTGGAGACTGATGGAAATTCCATTTTTAGCGTGGTTTGATTTGCATGGATGGTAGTGCTTTTAGAAAGGAAGGAAGGAAGAAGGATGGAGAGAGAGGGTAAGAGAGAGAGAGAGAGGGGGGGGGGGAGCTCAGAACGTTTTTTTTTTGTTTTGTTTTTTAGATTAAGATTTTTAGGCATGGTTCATTCTTCCTGTCTGTTGAGAGAGAGAGAGAGAGAGAGAGAGAGAGAGAGAGAGAGACACATACAGAGAGACAGACAGACACACAAAGAGAGAGACAGAGACACAAAGAGAGACAGACAGAGACACAAAGAGAGACAGACAGACAGAGAGACAAAGAGAGAGACAGACAGAGACACAAAGAGAGAGAGACAGACAGAGACACAAAGAGAGAGAGACAGACAGACAGAGACACAGAGACAGAGACACA
>NC_134908.1:9701120-9726120 GCF_041734735.1 Babylonia areolata
GAGACAGAGACGGACACAGAGAGACAGAGACAGACAGACAGAAACGAAGAGAGAGACAGAGACGGACACAGAGAGACAGAGACAGACAGACAGAAACGAAGAGAGAGACAGAGACGGACACAGAGAGACAGAGACAGAGAGAGAGAGACAGAGAGAGAGATGAAAGCGCAGCGATAAATAAAATTATGACCACAATCAACACAAGAAAGACGAACATGACACTGCTCACTGATGGAAGCCAATTTGTTCTGATCTGGCGGGGGGTGGGGTGGGGGGTTAGGGGGGGGAGGGAGAGTGGGGGAGTGAGGTGGGGGAGGGGGGGTTGTCATGATCGGGGTAGGAAAAAGCGCGCGCGCGCGCCCACACACACACACACACACACACACCACAAAAACACACACACACACACCACAAAAACACACACACACACACACACACACACACACACACACACACACACACACAAACACACACACACACCACAAACACACGCACACACACACACACACACTCACAAACACACAAACACACACACACACACACACACACACACACACACACACACACACACACACACACACACTGCTTGCTGATTGATTCTTCTTCTTCGTCTTCTTCTTCTTTCTTCTTCTTCTTCTTCGTTCGTGGGCTGCAACTCCCACGTTCACTCGTTTGTACACGATTGGGCTTTTACGTGTACGACCGTTTTTACCACCACCACCCCCACCATGAAGGCAGCCATACTCCGCTTTCGGGGGGTGCTGATTGATTAATAATTGATATCATGCCCACCCCGCAGCTCTCTGTCGAGTTTCTAAAACAGAACAGAGGGGGCACAGTATTATCGCGTTTCACATAAGATAGTGTTGTACTGTGCAGGTGAAGCATATGTGTTGTGAAATGCGTAAACAAACACGTGCTAACAAAAAAAAAATCAAAAACAAAACAAACAAACAAACAAAACAAAAAACCCAAAAAAAACAACGTGCTTACATAGGTAATTTCTTTCTTAATCTAATTATGTGTACACGTTTTAAGCCGTAAAAAAATACACCAAAGAGAGAGAGGGGGGGGGGGAGGGTTGGGGGGGGGGTGAGGTGGTGGGGGGGGGGTGGAGGGAGAAGACAGAGAGAGAGAGAGAGAGAGAGAGAGGGAGGGAGAGTTCGAATGTTTCACTCATGCCTATTGGCGTTGGTCCTGGATTAAGAAATATTTAATGACGAATAAATATACAAAATGAATGAATAACTAACTAACTAAATAAATGAATAAATAAACTAACTAAATAAACGCTTTCATATATCGTTTTGTATCTAAATACACGCACACGTTTCAAGCCGCAAAAAAAAGAAAAGAAAAGAAAGAAAAAAAAAAAAGACAGCACAAAGAGAGAGAGAGAGAGAGAGAGAGAATGATAATTGTTGTCATGTCCGTTCAGCAATGAAGCCCTTCGGACACGGGGGAATTACAAACAATCGTGAGCACAGAGAGAGAGAGAAAGAAAGAGAGGTGAGATGGTTGGGGATGGGAGAGAAAGAGAAGACAGAGAGAGAGAGAGAGAGGGGTGGGGTGTGTGAGGTGGGGGGTGGAGGGAGAAGACAGACAGAGAGAGAGAGAGAAAGGGAGGGAGGGAGGGAGGGAGAGTTCGAACGTTTCACTCATGCCTGTTGGCGTTGGTCCTGTACTAAGAAATATTCAGTGGCGAACAAACTTTTTTTTTTTTTTAATGATTGGGGAAACAAACAAACAAACAAACAAACAAAACAACCACCACCAAGAAACACGCTTTCCTAGATAATTTTGTATCTAAACACACATACACTCTTTAAGCCGCAAACATAGACCAGAGAAAGAGAGAGAGAGAGAGAGAGAGTTCGAATGTTTCACTCATGCCTATTGGCGTTGGTCCTTGAATAAGAAATATTTAATGACGAATAAACGAAGATTAAAAAAAAATAATAATAATAATAATAATAAATAAAAAAAAAAGCACGCTTTCATTGATAATTTTGTATCTAAATACACCTGCACGTTTCAAGCCGCAAAAGATAAACCACACAGAGAGAGAGAGAGAGAGGTGAGGTATGTGTGTGCTGGGGGTGAGGGGGGGGGGGGTAGGAGAGAGAGGGAGAGAGAGAGAGGTGAGGTATGTGTGTGCTGGGGATGAGGGTGGGAGGGGGGGTAGGGGAGAGAGAGAGAGAGAGAGAGAGAGGGAGGGAGAGAGAGAGAGAGAGTTTGGATGTTTCACTCACGCCCATTAACGTTGGTGCCCGAATAAAATATAAAATAGTATTCGAATAGTATTTAATGACGAATGAACATCACGTAATCCCCCCCCCCCCCAAAAAAAAAAAAAAAAAAAAAAAATAAATAAATAAAATAAATAAATAGATAAATAAATAAAAATAATCATAATAAATGAAATAAAATAAATAAACGATGACGTTTTGGTCACAAAAGACCCAGGGGGTGCGCATCAACAACATCAACAACATCAACAACAACAACAAAACTTTCCTCAGACCGGGTTGTGGAAGGGTGGATGTGTGTTTGGGGGGTGGGAGGAGGGGGGGGGGGTTGGGGGCGGGGGGGGGGGGGGGTGTGTGCGAGGGGTAAAAACTACTTTAAAAAAAAAAAAGAAAGGAAAGAAAGAAAGTGTTTAATGCTTCAGTCAACGACAGGTAACATTCCGGAACAACTCATCTCTGGTTGACTGACACACACACACACACACACACACACCACAAACACACACACACACACACACCACACACACACACACACACACACACACACCACAAACACACACACACACACACACACACACACACACCACAAACACACACACACACACACCACAAACACACACACACACACACAACACACCACACACACACACACACACACACACACACACATACACACCACAAACAAACACACACACACCACAAACACACACACACACACACACACACACCACAAACAAACACACACACACACACACACACACACCACAAACACACACACACACACACACACACACACACACACACCACACACACCACAAACACACACACACACACACACACACACACACACCACAAACACACACACACACACACACACACACCACAAACACACACACACACACACACACACACACACACACACACACGCACACACACCACAAACACACACACACATACACCACAAACACACACACACACACACACACACACACACACACACACACACACACACACACTGACAGTTTAAGCCCTTTTTTTCTTTTCTTTTTTTTTTAAAGTTGTATTTAAAACAAGGGGAGTGTGGGGAATATGAGTAGGGAGGTGGGTGGGCTGGGGGGGGTAAGCTTTCTTTTGATATTTTGACATTTAGAAAAGAAAAAAAATCAGGTTCATTGGACGTTGACGACATTAAAACAAACTTCAAACAAGGATATCCTCCGTCTGTCTTTGATATTCAAACTGGAAGAAAGAAAAAAAAAGGAGAGAGAGAGAGGGAGAGGCGGGGTGGGGGTGGGAGGGGGACGACAAAGAAAGACAACGATAAAGAAACAAAGAGAGAGAACGAACGAAAAAAATTTTATTTTATTTTATTTTTTTTTTTTTTTTTAACGAGGGTAAAGAAGTAAACACAAAGTACTTGTTCACATCGGGCCCTCTGGACAAGAATGATATAACTGAGAGAAGAGAGGGGGGGAAAAAGAATGCTAAGAGTCAAATTTACAACAGCAACATCAAAATGACACAAGCATGTACGAACGTTAAGTACAGATGATTATGTATATATATATATATATATATATATGATAGTCAGTCGTGTCCGACTATGACCATCAGAACGGCAGAGGAGGCAACTGCTGTCCCGACTATCTGGGCTAGAATTTGATTACAGTGGAGAGTGTCTTGCCCAAGTTACATCCCCACTCTCTCGGCCAAGAGGGTTTTAGGACAGTCGGCGTTGGGGATGGTTCCCAAAGGCCAACTAGCCCACAAGGCTGCAGCACTAAGAGCCAGTGCAATTTTGCCTCCCAGTTTGAGAGTCATAGTCCTTCACAAAAGACTAAGCTGTAAATGGTTTCCCGTTGACTGGAGAAACCATTGATAATACAGCTCTCACTTTGCTGTTGGCCCCAAATGTAAACTTATGTCAATCTGTGATATAAGCCGAGTGTTGGGCTTGTGAGATGATTATGTACAATACATACAATAACGCTATAGAACGATGAAAAAAACAAGGACAGTCGGGACGGGGCGTGGTGGAGAGCGGAAGGAAGAGTGGACCTTTAAGGGGAGGATGAGTAAAGAAGGTAGGGGGAGGCTGACTGAACAGACAGAAGAGCGAGAGTGACAGTGGAGACAAGACACACAGAGAGAGAGAGAGACTGACAGGGGAGGAGAGAGCCAGAGGGAGAAAGAGAGAGAGCGAGCGAGAAAGACCATGAGGATGAATGAATGAATGAATGAATGAAAGAATGAATGAATGAATCTTTATTTTCCGACGGTGAAGATATTAGCACTTTGGCCGACTTACACAACTGCCGTTGTTCTATAAGAGGCACACAAACATGTACGCATATAAATGTAGTTATACTGACTACTTAATACATGTATAATGTACGAGTATAACACAGCGTCAAACTGAGAGACACAACATCGCTCACATCTGTACGGAACGGAAGCGAGTAACTCACACACGCACACACACACACACACACTAACACACTAACACACACACACACACACACACACACACACACACACACAAGAAGCACACAGAGAGAGTGTGTGTGAGTGAGTGAGTGAGTGAGAGAAGGAGAGTGAGGGCAATAGACAGGGAGGAAGAGAGAGAGAGAGACACACACACACACAGAGAGGCGAATAATGGTGATTCTGATAGAGAGAAATGGCAAAGGAAGAGAGAGACATAGTGAAGGCGAGCGAGGGCGATAGAGAGGAAAGGAAGAGAGAGAGAGAGACACACAGAGAAGGCGAATAATGGTGATAGAGAGAGAGAGAGAGAGAGATGGCAAAGGAAGAGAGAGACAGAGATAGAGACACAGAGAAGGCGAATAATGGTGATAGAGAGAGAGATGGCAAAGGAAGAGAGAGACAGAGATAGAGACACAGAGAAGGCGAATAATGGTGATAGAGAGAGAGAGAGAGAGATGGCAAAGGAAGAGAGAGACAGAGATAGAGACACAGAGAAGGTGAATAATGGTGAGAGAGAGAGAGAGAGAGAGAGAGAGAGATGGCAAAGGAAGAGAGAGACAGAGATAGAGACACAGAGAAGGCGAGTAATGGTGATAGAGAGGTGGCAAAGGAAGAGAGCGAGCGAGACAGAGATAGAGACATAGTGAAGGCGAGTAATGGTGATAGAGAGAGAAAAGGCAAAGGAAGAGAGAGACAGAGATAGAGACATAGTGAAGGTGAGTAATGGTGATAGAGAGGTGGCAAAGGAAAAAAAGAGAGACAGAGATAAGAGATATAGTGAAGGCGAGTGAGCGGCGATAGAGAGAGAGGGGGGTAGTAAGGAAGAGAGACCGACAGATAGGGAGAAAGAAAGGAAGAAAGAAAGAAAGAGACATAGAGAAGGCGACTGAGGACGAAGGAGAGAAAGAAAAGGGAGGAAGAGAGACAGAGAGTGCGATGGAGGGGGGGGGGGGGAAGAGACAGAGACAGAGAGAAAGAAAGAAAGAAAGAGACACAGAGAGAGAAGGGCTATTGAGGGCGATAGAGTGAAGGAAAGAGAGAGAGAGAGAGACTGGGAGGGGAGGGAGGAGGATAGAGGGGTGGGGTGGGAGGGGGGGGGGGGGGCGAGGGGGGGGGGGGCTCTAAGCCGACAACAGCGGACGGAGATCGCGTTTTGGAAGGCGCTGATCCGAAGCGGGCTGCACAGCGAGTGTCAAAGGCAAAAGGGAAAGTAGGGCCGGGGGTGGCGAGGGGGGGGGGGGGGGGGGGGGGGGGGGAGGGAGGGAGATTAGAGTTCTCTCTCCCTTTCTTCCTCCCCCCCCCCCCTACACCTCTTCCCACCCCTCCTCCCTTCGGTCTGCCACCTCAAAGGGCGCTCACTCTGTGCCCTTTGATGAACAGGCCCTCTGATTAACAAGCAGAGTGAAAGAGAAAGAGAGAGAGAGAAGGGGGAGAAAGAAAAACGAAAAACGAGTGGGGGGTGGGGGTAGGGGGGGGGGGAGAGAGAGAGACAGGAGAAAGTGTTTCGAGACGACAGAGAGAGAGAGTGAGGAGAGGGGGGGGGGGGGAGGAGGAGGAGGGAAGTTGGGGGGGGGGGGAGGGGGGTGATGGTTGGTTTGTGGACGGGGACGAAAGGAAAAGGGATTAGTGTAACTGTGAAAAATTGTGGGCAGAATTGAGAGCGAGGAGTTAGGAGAAGCGACGTGCGTGTTTGGGAGTGGAGGGGAGTGGTGGGAGGGGTGGGGGGGGGGCGGGGTTGGGGAGAGTGGAGTGAGGTGGAAGGGTGATGGAAGGAAGGGGGTTGGATAGGTTGGGAGACTTCAGAGAGAGAGAGAGAGGGGGAGAAAAGGAGGAAGAAAGAGCACAGTAGAGAGAAGAAAGACGGGCAAAGAGAGAGAGAGGGGGGAGACAGAGAGTGCTGGGGGAGAGAAGAGAAAAGAGAGGGGGGGGGCGGGGAGATATTGAGAGAGAGGGATAGAGAAAGAGAGAGGAAGGAGAGTAGAGAGGGATGGGGAAAGAGAGCGCAGGGGGAGAGAGGAAGAAAGGAGAGATAAAGGAGAGGAGACATAGAAAAGGGAGAGAGAGATGAGGAAAGAGGGGGAAAGAGAGGGGGGGAGAAAAGGAGGGGGAGAGGGAAAGAGAGCGGGTGGGGGAGGAAGAGAGGAGAGGAGACATAGAAAAAGGAGAGAGAGGGGAAGAGAGAGGAATGAGAGGGAAAGAGAGCGGTGGGGGGGGGGGAAGAGGAAGAAGTGGGAGGAAGAGAGAAGAGGAGACATAGAAAAAAGAGAGAAAGCGTTGTGGTATAGGAGAGAGAGGGGGAGAGAGAGAGAAAGAGGAAAGTGAGAGAGGAGGGAGAGAGAAAGAGAGGAGAGAGGGAGAGGATAGAGAAGAGGAGAATATAGAAAAAGAAGAGAGGGTGGAGAGAGAGAGAGGGAGAGAGGCGAGAGAATGGAAAAAGAAAGAGAGGAGAAAGGGTTAGAGAGAGACGGGTGGGTGGAGAGAGAGAGAGAGTGGGGGGATGGGTGGTGAGAGAGAGAGGGAGGTAGGGATTTGAACTGCACGTGTTGGGCCGTTGCTGAAGACAAGGGAAAATAAAAACCTAAAACAGCAGTTGCTGTTCTGTTCTGTTGTTGTCCGCGGCAAGATTGATTGATTGGAAAGGATGGATGGATGGATGGTTGGATGGATGGATGCGGAGGGTGGGTGGATGGCTTTTTGAGGTTTTACGACGGTCTCCGGTCCGTGTCATCTTGTCAAGATGGCGTCAGCACAGCAAAGGGGAGAGGACTCGCCTCCACCCTGCAAATATGACTCTTCCCCCCACCCCACCCCACCCCACCCCCCCAAACCTCCCCTGTGATGGTATTATCCCTCTGTCTACACAGTCTGTGTGTGTGTGTGTGTGTGTGTGTGTGTGTGTGTGTGTGTGCCAGTGCGTACGTGTGTGTGTGTGCCAGTGTGTGTCGAGCGGGGGTGAGGGGGGTGGGGTGGGAAGGATGGAGCCAGTGTGTGTGTGTGTGTGTGTGTGTGTGTGTGTGTGTGTGCGTGTTGTGTTGTGTTCGTAGGATTTGACGGATCGAGAATTGCCTGGGGAAAGAGAGGGAGGGAGGGAGGACAGGATTGGGTGGAGGGGGGGGTGTGGGGGGTGGGGGGTGCGCGGGGAGGCGGAGCGGGGCGGGGGGTTTGGAAGGAGGGGGTGATAACAACGAGACAGGACTGTGACAAGATGAAGAAAAGGGATATGACCGATCTGTTAAAACACACACACACACACACACACACACACACACATCCAGCCTCCCTCCCCCACCCCACAATAAAAAAAGAAAGACAGGTAGAAAAGATCATACATAAATAAATGAATAAATAAATAAGGTAAGAAAAGGGGAAAAGAAGACGAAGATCAGAATAAAATTCTCCGCAGTATCGAATAGCATCAGAATATATTGAACCCTTTCACCGCCAAGCTCGCATTTATGCACCACAGGCGTGGTAGAGGACCCATGTCACTGAAAGGTGACCATTCACTGGTCTGTTATCCATGAACCTACTGCTCTTGATGTTCGGTGGAAGGATAGGCCATATTTTCTATACATCGCAGGGGGGGAATCCCCAGCTGTTCTTAGCCACTGTCTTTTCTGTGTTTAATACCGCAAGGCAATTTTGTACTCTAAATTGATTGGCGGTGAAAGGGTTAAATACAAAGAAAGAAAGAGAGAGAAAAAAAAATATATATATACAGACATGGGAGAGAGAGAGAGAGGAGAGCAGAGAGGGTGAGTGTGAGAGTGGCACAGAGAGAGAGAGGGGGGGGGGGTAACAAAAGTGTATGAGAGAGAGAGGGGGAAGACAAAGAGAGAGTGAGATGAGCAGAGAGAGAGAGAGAGAGTCAGTCGAGAACTATTTCGAATATTGTAGTGGCGAAGACTAATCCATTTTCGACCCGTTCGAACTACAGGCGTCGCTTAAGAGAGAGGAGGCTGGGGAGGGGAGGGAAGGAAAGGTTAGTGTGTGTGTGTGTGTGTGTGTGTGTGTGCGCGCGCGTGCGTGTGTGTGTGTGTGTGTGGTGTATGTGTGTGTGTGTGGTGTGTGTGTGTGTGTGTGTGTGCGTGCGTGCGTGTGTGTGGTGTGTGTGTGTGTGTGGTGTGGGTGTTGTTTGTGTGTGTGTGTGGTGTATGTGTGTGTGTGTGTGTGTGGTGTGGGTGTGTGTGTGTGTGTGTGCGTGTGTGTGTGTGTGTGTGTGTGGTGTATGTGTGTGTGTGGTGTGGGTGTGTGTGTGCGTGTGTGTGTGTGGTGTGTGTGTGTGTGGTGTGTGTGTGTGTGTGTGTGTGCGTGCGCGTGTGTAGAAAAAATGTCGCAGTGGGGTGGCTTAGAATTCATTAGCATAAAAAACAGATTAAGGGGTACGGTTGAGGCGGGATCACCGGAGGACCCGTTCAAAGCACCCCACCCGTCGGGTTGTTTTCTGTTCTTTTCTTTCTTTCTTTCTTTTCTTTTCTTTTCTTTCTTTCTTTTCTTTTCTTTTCTTTCTTCCTTTCTTCTTCTTCTCCTTTCTTTCCTCCTCCTTCTTCTTCTTTCTTTTTTTTCTTTCCTTCTTCTTTCTTCCCTTCATCTTCATCTTCATCTTCTTCTTCTCCTTTCTTTCTTCCCTTCTTCTTCTTCTTCTTTCTTTCTTTCTTCTTCTTTCTTTCTTTCCTTCTTTCTTCTCTTCTCTTCTTCTTCTTTCTTTCTTTCTTCTCTTCTTCTTCTGTCTTTCTTTCTTTCTTCTCTTCTTCTTCTTCTTTCTTTCTTTCTTTCTTTCTTTCTTCTCTTCTTCTTCTTCTTTCTTTCTTTCTTTCTTCCCTTCTTCTTCTTATTCTTTCTTTCTTTCCTTCCTCTCCTCCTCATCTCTCCACCCCTCCCCATAATAATGGCAAAGCAAAAACAAAAAAACACACAAACAAACAAAAAAATTCATAGCGTGTTATGTCGTCACCGTCGTTCTCAAGAAAATCACCACGAGTTGTCTGCCCATTGCTTGGGGGGACGGGTGTGTGTGTGGGGGAGGGGGGGGTTGGGGGGGAAGGGGAGGCTGGCGGGGGTGGGGGGGGGGGGGGGGCGATGGCGCCCCCTGGTGACGATGGTGGTTGTATTGTGAGTGGTAGTGGTTGATGGTGTCAGGTAGGAATCCGTCAGTTGCAAGGATTGAAAGGAGAAGGAGGGGGGGGGGAGGGAGAGAAATCTTGGTGATACAAGGTCCATTAAAAATTTAAAGTTAGCCAGGTGAGACAGGTATTCCTCCCCCTTCCCCCCAACCCCCCCCCCCCCCCCCCCCCCCCCCCCCCCCCCCCCCCCCCCCCCCCCCCCCCCCCCCCCCCCCCCCCCCCAACACCCACCCGCCCTTTGGTCTTACCTGAGTCGAAACGTTTTGTTATTTTTAGTATCAAGAAACAAGGTGAAATACAGCGTTCAAATAAGAAAACTTGAGCACACAACAAGCCTGAGCTTGTATCGTGCTGGTCCATGTGGAACAAGCAATACACAAACGCAATGGCGAAAATACACACATCATTTGTTGTTTTGTTGTTGTTGTGTGTGTGTGTGTGTGTGCGCGCGCGCGCGCGCGAGCGTGCGTTTTCCAAGTCGAGGAGGACTGTAGGTAAACAATTATTGTCTGAAAAAAAGTCGTCCCCTGTGATCTGTAGTTAGGTAGGTAGGTAGTTCGCTCTTTCCCTCATAACCCCCCACCCCCAGCACCACCCCCACCCTCTCTACTCTACTCTACCCCCCCCTCCCCCCCCCCCCCCCCCCCCCGCCCGCCCCCCACCATCCACCCCTTACCCCCTTCTTCCCCATCTCCAGGATATATTTGCATGAATAGTGGTGGTGTGGGAAGATGGGACAATGCCGATGAAAGGTCTTTTTTTTTTTCTGTCGTTTTTTTTCTTTTTTTTCTTCTCGGAGTGAGAGTGGCGTTTGGAGGGGTGTGTGTGTGTGTGTTAATTTGTATAGTGTGGAGGTTTCCCTAGTGGCGTGTTGGTGGAGGTAGGATTAATGATATTCTTACCAGTAGGTGTTGTTGAGTCCAGTGATTTACGGTCGGGGGGAGGGGGGAGGGGGGCTGGGTGTGTGTGTGTGAGTGGGAGGGGGGTGGGGGTGGGGGGTGGGGGGGCGGCAAGGGTACGGATGTGGTGGGGGGAAGGGTAGGTTGTTGGGGGTAGAGGGGAGATCAGCTGTGCAAGAAAGGACATTTTGTACGTTACAAAAAAAAAAAAAAAAGAAAAAAAAGTGTGATCTGAAAATCTTTCTTCCTCCTCCTCTTCCTCTTCATCATCATCTCATCATCCTAGCCCGCCTCCTCCCCTCCCCCACTCCACCCCCCCCCCCCCCATCACACTCATCCCCGTACCCCTCCCCCCCCCCCCCCCCCCCCCCCCCCCCCACACACACACACACACACACGCTCCCTCCACCCCCCACCCCCGCCCTTACAAGACCCTTGTTTCTCCTCATCCAGTCTCTTTTTTTTATGGGGAGTGGGGGGGATGGGGTGGGCGGGGAGTGGGGGTGGGGGGGCGTTGGTTGGGCTGTGGTTTGAGTGTGGCGGGGGAAGAGATTTAACTCACTCAGTACGGCCAGTCCTCTCTTCTCCTCTACACAGACCCCTCGGATGTCCAGTGGGTGTCTGAATGACCCAACCTTTAGCTTCCGTCGTCAGAATTGTGGTATTCTTTGTCAACATTCACCTCTTCGGTATAAGAGCCTTCCGCTTGCAATTATTTTGATGATGGTAATTGGGGTGAAACGCTGTTAACGTCGCCTCTTTCGCCGTTCGTATGGAGAGAGTTAAACCCAGGTGTGCGGTAAACACCGCCACCTTCTTGCAGTGCAGCAGTGTGCGGATTGGCGAAGACCCCTCGCCTGCGCTAGTGGCGTCAGTTTTGTGTGTGTGTGTGCGTGTGTGTGTGTGTGTGTGTGTGCGTGTGTGTGTGTGTGTGTGTGTGTGCGTGCTTTGGAACGTTTAGATTAAACAGTATTTTATTTGTCCACAAAAAAAAGAAAAGAGAAAAGTCACACAATACCAATACCATGAATTTGACAAGACAACAACTACAAGAAACGTATATAGGAAGTTGAAAAGGGGGGGGGTGGGGATGGTGGGTGGGTGGGTGTGATTAGTCGTCCGGGAAAGAACAAGTTTAGGAGGTGGTGGGGTGGGGGTGGGGGGGGTTGCGGCGTGCTTTACAAATGTATCACTGCACTGACATGACCCGAAAGGACGCTGTACTTTGACAAGGAAGGTGTGCATGGAAATCTTCCTCACTGCCTCTTCCTCTGTCTGTCTGTCTCTCTCTGTCCCTCTCTGTCTCTCTACATCTTTCTATCTCTGTCTCTCTACACCTTTCTCTCTGTCTCTCTCGGTCTCTCTCTCTCTCTCTCTCTCTCTCTCTCTCTCTCTTAAAATCTTAATCCTTGAATAACGTTTTGAATTCTGAGTTCTGTCTGTTTGTCTCTGTCTAACCGTCTGTCTCTCTGTCTCTGTATGTACGTATGTATGTGTGAGTGTATGTATGAATGTATCTCCCTCTCTCTCTCTCTCTCTCTCTCTCTCTCTCTCTCTCTCTCTCTCTCTCTCTCTCTCTCTCTCGTGTCAACCTGCTCAAAGTAAAAAAAAAAAAAAAAAGTTTGAAATGCCAATGCATTGCACATAATTACAGCAGACTGAGGAAGAAGGAGGAGGAGGAATCTCAAATGCCACTTTTTGGAATGCATAGCCCTTTTATACTACACACACACACACACACACACACACACATACACACACACACACATCTTTCCCCCCCCCCCCTACTACCCTACCCACCCAGACTAATCCCTCTGTGGCTTTGGTGGTCAGTCAGTCTCTGCCTGAGTGGTCATGCAGTTGACCGGAACACTCACACTGGACCCTGCCAGCTACACTGTATAGTATGTACCTAGCGTGTAGAGAACGACGAGATAGGGAGGGAGAGGGGGTGGGGGGGGCCTTAAAGTTAAAGCAGCGGGAACCCAGAGCTCAGAACTCATCTAATCGTCGTAAAACCCATCATATGAACTGTATGGACACTATAAACTAAACACAACAAACAAACAAAAAGTAAAAAAGCAATAAGTTGTGAGCACATGCAGGACATTCCACAAGACATAGTTATGGGTTGCGAACTTTAAAGCATTCATATATATATATATATATATATATATATATATATATATATATATATATATTGCCAGTTCTGGTTGGAAATAACTTAGTGGCAACAGAGAACTCGGCCTTTGGATTATTGTGTTGCCAGTGCCATCTGCTGGCCAATGATTCGAAGACTGGGAATTAACTGTCACAAGTAGGCGAGATCTCAAAAGGAGGTGGGTGTAGGCGCAAGGGATTGGGGGGAGGTGGGGGGGTGGGGAGGGGGAGGAAGGATGGTGGGGATGT
This sequence comes from Babylonia areolata, assembly GCF_041734735.1. Classification (NCBI taxonomy): domain Eukaryota; kingdom Metazoa; phylum Mollusca; class Gastropoda; order Neogastropoda; family Buccinidae; genus Babylonia; species Babylonia areolata. The sequence continues at coordinate 9,714,288 of NC_134908.1, forward strand.
GGGGGGTATTGCTTTAGTTGTGTGACGAAGGTTAGCTCCCCTTCGCTCTACACCCCACCCACCCCCATCATCCCTTTCACTTCTCGTCAGTCGACTGATCTTTGAAAACACAGAGCGGTGGTGGTGGGTGGGAGGGAGGGGAGGGGGGGTGGGGTGGGTGGTGGGGAGAGATTGGTGTGAGTGTTTGGGGGCTGGGGGTGGGGGGGGGGGGATTAGAATTCATTAGCATAAAAAACAGATTAAAGGGGGGTGGCGGGACCGGGATCACCGGACACCCTTTCAAAAGCAACCCACCCGGTTGTTTTTTTTGTTTTGTTTTTGTTTTGTTTTTCTTCTCCTCCCCCCCCCCTACCCTTCCCTCCCTCTCCCCCCCCCCCCCCCCCCCCCCCCCCCCCCCACACACACACTAAAATGGCCAAGCAGCAAAAACGAAGCATGTCGTCGTCGGCGTCCTAAATCTCTGTCTGTCTGTCTCTCTATGTCTCTCTCTTTCTCTCCCTCTGTCTCTGTGTGTCTGTCTGTCTGTCTGTCTGTCTGTCTGTCTCTCTCTCTCTCTCTGTCTCTGTCTCCCCCCAAAGCACATGAATGTGTGTATAGGTCTTCCCAAAATAGCCTCCCTTCCCTGCCTCTTCCTTGTCTTCAGTTTCTTCCAGTTTTAGAGCTATGCATGCGTGTGAATGACTGGTGTGAAAGCGCTTTGATTTTGTCTCAGCAACAAGATTCAGCGCTATATAAATACTATTATTATTATTGTTATGTGTGCACAGAAACACAAACGTGCATGCATCATTCTTAGAATGTCCACAGACCTGTCACCTCTCTGCCTTCCCTCTTTCACACACACACACACACACACACACACAGACACACACACACACACACACACACACACACACACACACACACACACACACACAAACACACACACACACACCCACACACAAACACACACACACACCCACACACACACACACGCCCACACACACCACACACACACACACAAACACACACACACACACACACACACACACACACACAGACACACACACACACACACACACACACACACACACACACACACACACACACACACACACCCCTCCCAAGTTTCCCCCTCCCCACCCAGACTAATCCCTCTGTGGCTTTGGTGGTCGGTCAGTCTCAGCCGGCGTGGTCATTGCACTTGACCGGAACAGGTATACTGGACCCTGCTACACAGTCTGTATACATACAACACGTACCTAGCATGGAGAGAACGAGATATATAGGAGGTGGCGGGGGGGGGGGGGGGGTGGGGGTGGGGTGGGGGTATGGGGGGGGGGCCTTGTTAAAGCAAGGGGGGCGGAGGGGAGGGTGGTGTGTGCAGGAGGATGGGTGGAGAGTGGTGGTGGAGGGGTTTTGTTGTTTAATTGCTTCAGTTGTGTGACGAAGGCTAGTGTCTTCCTCCCTCCTCCTCCCTCTCTCTCTACCCCCTCACACTCCTCCCACACCCCTACCACCTCTTCGCTCTAACTGCCCCCCACACACACACACACACCCCACCCCCACCCCCCACCCCAAACGTTTCTTCAACCCCCCCCCCTTCCTCCCCCCCCCCCACGGCTCTAGTCCCTCCTTGTCCTTGTCCACATTTGGCTGGTCTTTAAATAATAGTAATTATAATAATAATAATAAAATAAAAATAAAAACCCAGAGAGTTGGGGAGGAGGGGTGTGGGTGAGGGAGAAGTGTGTGGAGGTTGTGAGGGGGGAAGGGGGGGGGGGAGAAGTGAGACTGCGCTAATTAGAAGTGTGGTAAAAGTCTGTTCCGTAGAGACAGTGTGTGTGTGTGTGTGTGTGTATGTGTGTGTGTGTGACGTAAAGCATATGTGTGTGTGTGTGTGTGTATATATGTATATATATTTAGAGAGAGAGAGAGAGAGAGAGAGAGAGCATCTGAACAAACACACACACACACACAGACACATACACACACACACACACACACACACACACACACACACTCACCCTACCCCTACCCTTTCCCACCCACACATGTACGTTATGTTCCGCTCACAAACACATAATAGCATCGCCAAAACTGAAAAAGGGGTTAGTCAAATTGTTTTCTGCTATAACACAAATCCTCCCCTCCATGCCCTGTTTGTAGTGTTGAGTTAGCCACTAATACTATATCTTAGACGCAACAACAACACACACACACACACACACACACACACACACACACACACACACACACACACAAATCCGGTCGTTTTAGGCTGTTTTTGTTTTGCTCTTGTTCTTATTCTGTTCGATTTTCTTCACATTCACTTTGTTTTGTTTGCTTGTTTGTGCATTCCTTTTCATTTTCGTCTAATTTGTGTGCATGCATGAATATATATCATTTCATTCCATCATGATGGTGACAACAGCTGTTGTATAAGTGGTGTTGGTGATGGTAGTCGTCATTTTAGTATTAATTACAGCTGGCGTACGACGTGGATTTGATGCTAACGACAGTGTGGCTTTAGTCTTCCGGTTGTCGATACGGATGACATATTTCTCTTCCCCTTCCCATCTCTCTCTCTCTCTCTCTCTCTCTGTCTCTCTCTCTCTCTCTCTCTCTCTCTCTCCCTCTCTCTCTCTCTCTCTCTCTCTGTCCATCTGTCAATCTGTGTGTGTGTTCTTTATCACATTCCTTCTGCAGGACTCTTTTGTTTTATGTATTCTTCTCTCCTTCTCCCCTTTCCATTCAATATATGTGTGCTGTTGTAACCAGTGTCGATCAGCAAGGACTTCTTCCTCTGCGTTCACTCGTATGCACACGAATGGGCTTTTACGTGTATGACCGTTTTTACCCCGCCATATAGGCAGCCATGCTCCGTTTTCGGGGGTGTGCATGCTGGGTATGTTCTTGTTTCCATAACCCACCGAACGCTGACATGGATTACAGGATCTTTAACGTGCCGTATTTGATCTTCTGCTTGCGTATACACACGAAGGGGGTTCAGGCACTAGCAGGTCTGCACATATGTTGACCTGGGAGATAGTAGAAATCTTCCACCCTTTACCCACCAGGCGCCGTCACCGTGATTCGAACCCGGGACCATCAGATTGACAGTCCAACGCTTTAACCACTCGGCTATTGAGCCCGTCAGATCAGCAAGGACAGATTGGAAGAATGGGCCATGCCTAAAATCTTAATACTTGAATAAAAAATAAAAAATAAAAATAAAAAAAACGTTTTGAGTTCTGAGTTCTGACGACGTCACAGATCATGGTGGCGGTATTAATATGAACCGAGCGAGGGGCGAGTCAAGCGCCCCCTTGTGGCCGGGGAACAAGCAAAGAGAGAGAGAGGAGGAGAGGTGTCGAATTTCTCACAAGGACCAGGGCTCTGCTCTTCAGAAAGGGGGAGTTACTCTTGAGAGGTTGGCGGCGAGTCGCTTCCCTTTCCAGCTCATTAGTGAAGTTGGTGGTGTGTTTTTTGTTGTTGTTGTTGTTGTGTTTTTTTTTTTCTTTTCTTTTTTTCTTTCTTTTTTTTCCCTTGGCGTTGCGGTTTTTTTGCTCTCTGAGTCCTCTGTTTGTTTGTGTCTGTCTGTGTGTCTCTGTGTCTGTCTGTGTCTGTCTGTGTGTCTGTGTCGGTCTTTCTGCCTCTGTATGTCTCTATGTCCGTATGTAAGGAATCCGGTTTGTGTGTGTGTGTGTGTGTGTGTGTATGTGTGTGTGTGTTTTGGTTGTCGTTTTTTTTTTGTTATGAATACCTGTTATATACACAGTTTTGTGAATTCTGTATAAACTATAATCATGTTTTTGTTAAGGTTCGTTTTTCTTTTCTTCCCCCACCCCCCATCTCTCTGTGTCTCTCCCCCCTCTCTCTTGCTCTCGCTCTCTCTCTCTCTCTCTCTCTCTCTCTCTCTCTCTTTCTCCCTCTCTTTCTTTCTCTTTTTGATCTGTCAACGTCAGAAGTTTGTCCTAGGTTTAAGGACAAGTGTGTACTTGTGCCTGATATTATTTTCCAGGCGTTTTGGTGTTGTTGCTGTATGTCAGAGATTGGAATAAGCTTACGGTATGTTGGGCCAACAGCAAAGTTAGAGCAGTGTTGAATACCTTGAGATGGCCTTAGTCGTCGGCTAGGATCTAAGCACCGTAAATTGATTATATTTGAGAGTTGTGTGATCAATAGTTTCTCCATTGCAAGGGGAACTCACAAACAGCTTAGTCCTTTTTGATGGACCATGATTCTCAAAACTAGGAAGCAGGATTGCACTGGCTCTTAGTGTTGCAGCCTTTGGAGGTAGTGTGCCTGTGGGTGGGGACCATCCCAACGCCGACTGTCCTGGAACCCTCTTGGCCGAGAGAGTGTAGGTGAAGATTGGGAAATACGCTCTCTACTATAATCAGATTCTAGCTCAGATAGTCGAGACAGCAGCTGTGTACCTACTCTGCTGTTCTCATGGCTACAGTCAGACACGACAGACTGTCATGCATACTACTACTACTACTAATAATAATCTTCTTCTTCTTCTTCTTTGTTCATGGGCTGCAACTCCCACGTTCACTCGTATATACACGAGTGGGCTTTTACGTGTATGACCGTTTTTACCCCGCCATGTAGGCAGCCATACTCCGCTTTCGGGGGTGTGCATGCTGGGTATGTTCTTGTTTCCATAACCCACCGAACGCTGACATGGATTACAGGATCTTTAACGTGCGTATTTGATCTTTTGCTTGCGTATACACAAGAAGGGGGTTCAGGCACTAGCAGGTCTGCACATATGTTGACCTGGGAGATCGGAAAAATCACCCTACACCCACCAGGCGCCGTCACCGAGATTCGAACCCGGGACCCTTGAAAGTCCAACGCTTTAACCATTCGGCTATTGCGCCCGTCTACTAATAATAATGTACATTTATATAGCGCCCTTTCTCTCTAAGAACTCAGGGCGCTTTACATGAAAGAAAAATATTACAAGTTACAAAAAACATTCATGACCACTCTTTCTCAACCCCACCCCCTCCCTCCACACCCACTCACACTCTCCCTTTCCCACTCTGCATACATCCAAAGTGAGCTGACATGGGTGGTGTTGGAGAACAAGGAAGCTGAGAGTACTTATAGATAGGTTTTAAAAAGATGAGTTTTTAGTGGTGAGCGAAAAGCAGAAATAGAATCAGATGCACGGACATGATGAGGAAGGTTGTTCCAGATGTGAGGAGCAGCAAAGAAGAAAGAACGTTCACCATAGGTTCTTGTATTGACACGAGGAAGTTTCAAAAGGTAACAGTCAGAGGAAGAGCGGAGATTTCTTGCGGGAGTGTAAACACTTATAAGGTCACTAAGATAAGTAGGTCCTGCGGGAGTGGAAAGCAGAATAACAGAGACATGCAACTTTGTATTTTATTCTCGCTTCAATGGGGAGCCAATGTAGAGTGCCTCTTCTGCTGTTCTGATGGTCATTGTCAGACACAGCTGACCTACCATACACACCTCAGCTGTTCTGATGGTCATTGTCAGACACAGCTGACCTACCATACACACCTCAGCTGTTCTGATGGTCATTGTCAGACACAACTGACCTACCATACACACCTCAGCTGTTCTGATGGTCATTGTCAGACACGACTGACCTACCATACACACCTCAGCTGTTCTGATGGTCATTGTCAGACACAACTGACCTACCATACACACCTCAGCTGTTCTGATGGTCATTGTCAGACACGACTGACCTACCATACACACCTCAGCTGTTCTGATGGTCATTGTCAGACACAGCTGACCTACCATACATACCTCTGCTGTTCTGATGCTCATTGTCAGACACAGCTGACCTACCACACACACCTCAGCTGTTCTGGTGCTCATTGTCAGACACAGCTGACCTACCACACACACCTCAGCTGTTCTGGTGGTCATTGTCAGACACGACTGACCTACCATACACACCTCAGCTGTTCTGATGGCCTCAGTCAGACACAGCTGACCTACCATACACACCTCAGCTGTCCTGATGGTCATTGTCAGACACAACTGACCTACCATACACACCTCAGCTGTTCTGATGGTCATTGTCAGACACAACTGACCTACCATACACACCTCAGCTGTTCTGATGGCCTCAGTCAGACACAGCTGACCTACCATACGTTGTTTATTTGTTTGCTTTTGAAGATTTCTACGCCCGCGGTAGATCGATACTTTGAGTTTTCCGTCCTCCGACATGGCCCTGGCCGCAGTGTGGTTGGCAGTGGCCCTACAGCAACAAAGAAGGGAGCGTGTTCGCGACGTGCAAGCGCATCAAACGCGCCGTCGAGGTCCGTAATAACAGCGTGTAATAAACCCCAGTTAACCGAATGAAACTGAAGCCCCCTGACAAAAACAAAACAAAAAAACAAACAAAAAAAACCCGACCCCAAACAGGAACGCTTTCATCTCCTCCCAAATATTGATGACGACGACGACGACGATGATGATGATGATGATGACTACGATGATGATGCTGGTTGGTGATAATGATAATGATGAAGAGGGCCAGAAGTTTTCCTCTTTTTTTTTTTTTTTTCTTTGTGTGAAGATACTGGGATTGGAGAGAGGGGGAGGGGGGGGAGAGTTACCTGGGTGTGTATTTTAACCGTTTTCTGTGAAGTTGATTTCAGACCCCGTCTCGAATAAATTTCTAATCAGAATTATCAGCTTCGAACCCACTCCCCCCCCCCCCCCCCCCCCCTGTCTTTCGGCTCTGCATCAGGCTTCTCCGTCTGAGGTAAATGGCGCTGGCAAGCCCTTAGAGCTGAGACGAGAAGACTGAGAAGCCTCCCCTCCCCACCCCACCCCACCCCCATCCCCCAACCCTCCCCAAACACCCCTGCTCCCAGGGGAAAAAAAAAAAATTAATTCCCATGCCGGCAGCGATGATAAGCGAGTCGTCGTCTTGTGTGTGTGTGTGCGTGTGTGTGCGTGTATGTGTGTGTGTGTGCGTGTGTGTGTGTGTGTGTGTTTATTTCAAGCGTGTGTGAGAATTGCAACAAACTATGGCTGCGGTTTTGGTTGGCTGGTGCGTGTGTGGGTGGGTGGGTGGGGTAGAGGTTGGAAAGCGGGTAGGGGGTTTGAGAGATTAAGGCAAATAAGGCAAGAGAGGGGGGAGGGGGAGGGGTTGGGGGGGGGAGGAGGGGTCTGAGATTTCAAGCGTTTGATGTTTCTCGTCGGGGGGTTAGTGAAGAAGAAAGCCTGGGTCGCTCTTGACTGGCGAACACCTCCTACCCGTCAGCACATTAAATAATATAAAAATGAAATGAAATAAAATAATCAAAATGGAGGGGGGAAGAAGAAGAAGAAGAAGAAGAGAGAAAAAAAAAAGAAGGTAAGAAAGACAAGAAAAAAAATAAAAGAAAGAAAGAAAGAAATCTAGTCACCGAACTACCATATTTCCTGAAGGAGGTTTTTGGGAAGAGGTGTGTGTGTGTGTGTGTGGGGGGGGTGTTGTGTGGGGGGTGGGTAGTTAGGTGGGGATGGGGAGGGGGGGGGACAGTGGGGGGAGGGGGGAGCTTCGGTCTTGAATGAGAGGAATGGTAGGGAAGTGTGTGTGTGGGGGGGGGGGGGATATAAATGTTTGGTGGGTGGGTGGTTGGTTGAATATTTTTGCTGGGCAAGGATACTGTTGTATTCGTGATACGTCCTCTCTTTCTTTTTTTTCTTTTTTTTCTTTTTTTTTTTTCTCTCTCTCCTCTTGGTGTGGGAAGAGGGGGGGGGGGTTGGCGGTACGGGTCGTATCACGCGTTTATCGCCTTCCTTGCTTCTAAGGGAGACTTCATCAAATCAAATTCAGGATGAAGAGTAATGTTTTGGAAAGGGGGAAGGGGAGGGGGGGAAAGGGACTTGGGGAACGGAACGGGGGTGGGTGGAGGGCGAAGGGGAGGTGGCTTGCGTTTATTTCGTTGGAACCGCCTCCTCCTCCTCCTCCTCCTCCTCCTCCTTCCTCTTCTTCTTCTTCTTCGTCCTCCTCCGTGTCCGTACACTGAGCCGTCTGTTGATTGTGTTCGTTTGCAGAGACAGAGGGAGAGAGACAGACAGACAGAGGGAGATAGAGACAAAGAGAGTCCTTTAGAGACACAGAGAGAGAGACTCCTTAAGGGGAGAGAGAGAGTTCATTAAGAAAGAGACAGAAAGAGAGAGTCCTAAAGGGACAGGGAGGGAGAGAGAGTCCTTGAGAAAGAGAGAGAGTCTTTAAGAGACAGGGAGGAGAGAGAGTCCTTAAGAGACACAGAGAGAGTCCTAAAGGGACAGGGAGGGAGAGAGAGTCCTTGAGAAAGAGAGAGAGTCTTTAAGAGACAGGGAGGAGAGAGAGTCCTTGAGAAAGAGACCGTCTATAAGAGACAGGGAGGGAGAGAGAGTCCTTGAGAAAGAGACAGTCTATAAGAGACAGGGAGGGAGAGAGAGTCCTTGAGAAAGAGACAGAGAGAGTCCTAAAGGGACAGGGAGGGAGAGAGAGACCTTGAGAAAGAGACAGTCTATAAGAGACAGGGAGGGAGAGAGAGTCCTTGAGACAGAGACAGAGAGAGATTCTAAAGGGACAGGGAGGGAGAGAGAGTCCTTGAGAAAGAGACAGTCTATAAGAGACAGGGAGGGAGAGAGAGTCCTTGAGAAAGAGACAGTCTATAAGAGACAGGGAGGGAGAGAGAGTCCTTGAGAAAGAGACAGTCTATAAGGGACAGGGAGGGAGAGAGAGTCCTTGAGAAAGAGACAGTCTATAAGAGACAGGCATGGAGAGAGAGTCCTTGAGAAAGAGACAGTCTATAAGAGACAGGGAGGGAGAGAGTCCTTGAGAAAGAGACAGTCTATAAGGGACAGGGAGGGAGAGAGAGTCCTTGAGAAAGAGACAGTCTATAAGGGACAGGGAGGGAGAGAGAGTCCTTGAGAAAGAGACAGTCTATAAGAGACAGGCATGGAGAGAGAGTCCTTGAGAAAGAGACAGTCTATAAGAGACAGGGAGGGAGAGAGAGAGTCCTTAAGAAAGACACAGAGAGAGTCCTAAAGGGACAGGGAGGGAGAGAGAGTCCTTGAGAAAGAGACAGAGAGTCAATAAGAGACAGGGAGGAAGAGAGAGTCCTTGAGACAGAGAGAGATTCCTAAAGGGGCAAGGGGGGGAGAGTCCTTGAGAAAGAGACAGATAATCCCTAAGAGAGATGAGAGCAGGAAGAGACAAAGAGTCCTTGAGAGAGGGAGGGAGAGAGTCCTAGAGAGAGAGAGAGGCAGGAAGAGAGAGTCACAGAGATGGAGAGTCACAGATGGAGAGAGAGAGTCACAGAGATGAAGAGAGTCACAGAGATGGAGAGAGTGAGTCAGAGGGAGGGAGGGAGAGAGAGGGGAAGAGATAGTCACAGAGATGGAGAGAGAGTCAGAGGGAGGGAGGGAGAGAGAGGGGAAGAGATAGTCACAGAGATGGAGAGAGAGAGTCACAGAGATGGAGAGAGAGTCAGAGGGAGGGAGGGAGAGAGAGGGGAAGAGATAGTCACAGAGATGGAGAGAGAGAGAGAGTCACAGAGATGGAGAGAGAGAGAGAGAGAGTCACAGAGAGGGAGAGAGAGAGAGTCACAGAGATGGAGAGAGAGAGTCAGAGGGAGAGGAAGAGAGAGTCACAGAGATGGAGAGAGAGAGTCAGAGGGAGGGAGAGAGTCACAGAGAGAGAGAGAGGAAGAGATAGTCACAGAGATGGAAAGAGAGAGTCAGAGGGAGAGGAAGAGAGAGTCACAGAGATGGAGAGAGAGAGTCAGAGGGAGGGAGGGAGAGGGGAAGAGATAATCACAGAGATGGAGAGAGAGAGAGTCACAGAGATGAAGAGTCACAGAGATGGAGAGAGAGGAAGAGAGAGTCACAGAGATGAAGAGAGAGAGAGTCACAGAGATGGAGAGAGAGAGTCAGAGGGAGGGAGAGAGTAACAGAGAGAGAGGGAGAGGAAGAGAGAGTCACAGAGATGGAGAGAGAGAGTCAGAGAAAGAGAGAGAGAGCGAACGTTTTTGAACACTCGGTAGGAAATTACAGATCGTGTGATATGCGAGGAAATCCCATCTTTCATTTTCTCTTTGTTGCGTTTTCCCTTCTCTTTCATTTTACAAAGAAACGAGTGAAAATTATATTTATCCACAAATTACATTTATCTAGAATATTCTACCCCCTGCAACCCCCCCCTCTCCCCCTCCCCCCCCACCTCTCTCCCCCTCCACCCTCCCTCTCTCTCTCTCTCTCTCATTTTTTTTTAGGCGCGTGGTTTTATATTATGGCTTATTGTGTTGTTGTTTTTCTAAAGCTATCTGTGGCGGATTGCCATAGAGCCTGGAATTCCCAGCACACAAAATATATAAATGAATAAATGTTTTAAAGGAATAGAAACCAAAAGAAACGAGTAATGGTTACACTAATGACGACGACGACGACGACGATGACGATGATGATGGTGGTGGTGGTGGTGGTGGTGATGATGATGATGATGATGGTTGTGGTGGTGGTGGTGGTAATAATGGTGATGATGATGATGATGTTCATAATAAAACGGTGACGATGATGATAAATGAATTATCGATGGATCGATCCTGAACGGATGAAATAGGATGATCTTTATTTTATGAATAGTTTCCTTTGCAGTTAATAAATGCTATTTCTTCTCTTTTATTTTCTTTCTTTCTTTCATTGTTTTTCGTCGTCGTCGTCCTCCTCCTCCTTCCTCCTCCTCCTCCTCGTTCTCCTCCTCCACCTCCTTCCTTCTTCTTCTTCTCCTTCCTCCTTCTTCATCCTCTTTCTTCTTCCTCCTCCTTCTTCTTCTCCTTCCTCCTTCTTCTTTTCCTTCTCCTCCTCAGTCTTCTCCTCTTCTTCTTCTCTTCCTCCTCCTCCTCCTTCTCCTCCTTCCTTCTTCCTCCCCCTCCTTCTTCCTCCTCCTCCTTCATCTTCTCCTCCTCCTTCTTCTCTTCTTCCTCCTCCTTCTTCTTCTCTTCCTCTTCCTCCTTCTTCTCTTCCTCCTCCTCCTTCTCCTCATCATCTTCCTCCTTCTCCTCCTCCTCCTCCACCTTCCTTCTCCTCCTCCTCCTCAGTCTTCTCCTTCTCCTCCATCTTCTCTTCCTCCTCCTCCTCCTTCCTCTTCTTCCTCCCCCTCCTTCATCTTCTCCTCCTCCTCCTTCTCCTCCTCCACCTCCTGCCTTCGTCTTCTCCTCCACTTCCTTCTTCTTCTCCTTCTCCTCCTCATCTTCCTCCTCCTCCTTCTTCCTCCTTCTTTTCGTCGCTCCTTGGTTTTTCTTCTTCTCTCCATCTTCTTTTTTCTTCTTGTTTCTTTATCTTACTGTCTTCTTTCTTGCTTTTTCCCTTTTTATTTCTTTTTTTTTAAGCCAATAGAAATCAGAGATTGGTGCTTTTCATCTCAGCGGCTAGCCGTTTATAGGAGAGAGGGGGTGTGTGGTGTGGTGTGTGTGTGTGTGTGTGTGTGTGTGTGTGCGTGCGCGTCGGAAGAGAGCCGTCGATAGGAACAACACATCGGCGTAATCTTTATTGGTCCCGCGGACGGCGCCGCGCTTTGAAGTCGTCTGAAGACATTAGCCGCGGTCTTTTTATCCTTCTCTCCTCTCTTCCCTCCCCCTCCTACCCCTCTCCTCTTCGCCACCCTCCACCCCTCCCCCTCCCATCCCCATCCCACTCGGTCCTCCTCCTCCCACCTCACGGCACACACCCACACACACACACACACACACACCCCTCTCTCTCTCTCTCTCCTTCTCCCGGCTTGGCTGTATCTCTCCTCCCCATCTGCTCATATCAGTGAGGTCTCGTAATTAACACCCCCTTCTACGCCGTGTGTGTGTGTGTG
>NC_134908.1:9731120-9761120 GCF_041734735.1 Babylonia areolata
GCTCACTTAAAATAAAATGAAATGCCCGTCAGCAGTTTCAGTTTCACTTTCTCAAGGAGGCGTCACTGCGTTCGGACAAATCCATACACGCTACACCACATCTGTTGAGCAGATGCCTGACCAGCAGCATAACCCAACGCGCTTAGTCAGGCCTCGAGTGCATGCTTACATATTTGTGTACCTATGAAAGTGGATTTCATTTTACGTAATTTCGCCAGAGGACAACACTCTCGTTGCCATGGGTTCTTTTTCAGTGCGCCAAGTGCGTGCTGCACACGGGACCTCGGTTTATCGTCTCATCCGAAAGACTAGACGCTCAGTTTGATTTTCCAGTCAAACTTAGGAGAAAGGGCGAGAGCGGGATTCGAACCCACACCCTCACGGACTCTCTGTATTGGCAGCTGAGCGTCTTAACCATTCTGCCACCTTCCTCCACCTTCCTCCGTCAGCAAAAAAAAGCAACTGACACACATGTACACATCAATTGTCATGTAAAAAGAAAAACGTGTGGGTAAGATACTATTACATTCAGAGTGTAACAACTGTGTGTGTGTTGCGTGTGTGCCCGTGCGTGTGCATGCACCGTTATTGTGTTTTATTGTTTTCCCGATTTCTTTCCGTTTTCGTGATAGAGTCGCATATCCAAGGTTCACTTTTCTTTTGTGGTGGGTTATGTTTTTTTTGTGTGTGTTTATTTGTTGTTGTTGTTGTTTTTACGAATGGGTGTTTACGTGTATGTTTTGTTTTTACTCCGTCCGGCGGTAGTTGAACTTATCCTTGCGTATACACACGGAAGGGGGGGGGGGTGACAGGACACACAAAAAAGGGTCTTCGCATTATGATGGCATGCGGAGATTGGGAAGCACCTCCCACACCCCCACACCCGCCCACCCCCACTCTGAACCCCCACCGGACGTGAGTACTGGAATCGAATCGAACCCAGTACCCTCGGGACTGAAAATACAGTGCTTTGACCGCTCAGACATCGTAACATTTTACGTGTATGTCCGTTTTGTTTATTTACCTCCATACCCCCACCCCACCCCACCCCCATACCCCACCCACCCCCACCCCCCTCCCTCAGACATGTAACATTTTACGTATATGACCGTTTTGTTTATTTACACACACACACACACACACACACACACACACACGCACACACACACACACACACACACACACACACACACACACACACACACACACACACACACACCCCTCCCCTCCCTCAGATATGTAACATTTTACGTATTTGACCGTTTTGTTTATTTACACACACACACACACACACACACACACACACACACACACACACACACACACACACACACACACACACACACACACACACACACACACACACACACACACCTCCCCTCCTTCAGACATGTAACATTTTACGTATATGACCGTTTTGTTTATTTACACACACACACACACACACCACACACACACACACACCACACACACACACACACACACACACACACACACCACACCACACACACACACACACACACACACACACACACACACACACACACACACACACACACACACCCTCCCATGTAGGCAGCCATACTCCCGTTTTCGGGGGTGTGCATGCTGGGTATGCTCTTGTTTCCATAACCCACCTGAACGCTGACATGGATTGCAGGATCTTTAACGTGCGTGTTTGACCTTCTGAGAAGGAGGAGGAGGAGGGAGAAGAAGATGAAGAGAAGGAAAGATACATCTGTATGTATCCTAAATTCTACTGTATTTGTGTATTATTTTCGATTTACGTCTGCACCTTTGTATGTACTATCCCCCCCCCCCTAGTCCCCCCCTCCTCCCTGTCCCCCCCAATCCCCCCACCCCCCACCCCCGCGCCCCCCCCAAAAAAGAAAAAATTTCTTGTGATCCCTGTACACTTGGTAATAAAGACATATTGATTGATTGATATGGATACTTATGTAGCGCCTATCCTCGGTCGGAGACCAACCTCTGAGCGCTTCTTCTAAGCTGTTCTATTTTATTCTACACTCTATTGAGAAATAAATCTTTCTCTTTTTTTTATATATATATATAAATTTGATTCACCCGAGCTCTTCCCTGATCCTTACGATCTCACCCCCCCTCCCCCCCGCCCCCCACCTCCCACCCCCAACCCCCACACGTCCTGAATGACACTAATCCTAGTAGCTGCTATCCCCACACACACACACCCAGGGGCCTTGTCCGTTCAGGGCTGTCTTATATCTCCCCCCCCCCACACCCCCGCTCACCCCATCCCCCTTCCCACACACACACACAGAGGCTCTCTCTCTCTCTCTGTCTCTGTCTCTATGTCTCTCACACACACACACCACACACACACATCCCACCACATACACACACACTCACACACACACACACCCAACACACACACATACACACACACACTCACAAACACACCACACACACACCCATACACACACAAACACACACAAACACACCACACACACACACACACACACACACACACACACACACACTCCCCAACACACCACCCTACACAGAGTTTGTCTCATCTTTACCAAAACCTTGATTCCCTACCCCCACCACCCCTTTCTCTATCTCTGCTCCTCACAGTACCCCCCCCCCCCCACACCCACACAGTCACACCCAAGCACCACTGCCCCCCCCCCACACACACCCATGCCCTACTCTCCCCACCCCCACACAACACACACACACACACACCCCACCACTCCACCCAACACAAACTTGGTCTCTTCTTCACCAAATCCTTGACCCCCCCCCCAACCCCCACCCTTTTACTCCCTTCCCCTCATACGCATATTTTCTCTGTCTCTGTCTGTCTGTCTGTCTGTCTGTCTCTCTCTCTCTCTCTCTCTCTCTCTCCAACCCATCCAACCACGAACTCCGACTCCCTTCCCTTCGTATGTGTTCCTGTGGAGCGCCTTCCCAACCTCCACCCCACCCCCCCTTCCCCCCCCCCCCACCCCCCGACACACACACACACACACACACACACACACACACACACACCAGCCCCCAAACCCCCAAACCCTGCAGGTTGGGGTGGGGGGGGGGGGGAATCTCGCGGTCCTGGCGATTTAATTTTAGTCCCTGATCCTGGCTTAATCCGCTTGGCCGTGGCTAATCCTGCCCCATCCGTCTTCTTTGCATTCCTATTGGCCTGACAAAGCAGATTAACTGCTCTGCGCCCCTCCCCCCCCCACCCCCGGCCCCCCTCGCACCCCCACCACCCTCCTCACCCACCCACCCCACACAACCCCTCACCCCCTCCCCCCCTATCCCCTATCCTCTTTAATTCCCTGTCTCGTCCCTCCCTTCCTTCCTTCCTTCCTTCCTTCCTCTCTTCTTTCCCTTCCTTCTTTCCTCTCAGCTTTCCTTCTTTCCTCTCATCCTTCTTTCCTCTCAGCCTTCCTTCCTTCCTTCTTTCCTCTCTTCCTTCCTTCTTTCCTCTCTTCCTTCCTTCCTTCCTCTCAGCCTTCCTTCTTTCCTCTCAGCCTTCTTTCCTCTCTTCCTTCCTTCTTTCCTCTCATCCTTCTTTCCTCTCAGCCTTCCTTCCTTCCTTCTTTCCTCTCTTCCTTCCTTCCTTCCTTCCTCTCAGCTTTCCTTCTTTCCTCTCAGCCTTCTTTCCTCTCTTCCTTCCTTCTTTCCTCTCATCCTTCTTTCCTCTCTTCCTTCCTTCTTTCCTCTCTTCCTTCCTTCTTTCCTCTCTTCCTTCCTTCCTTCCTCTCAGCTTTCCTTCTTTCCTCTCAGCCTTCTTTCCTCTCTTCCTTCCTTCTTTCCTCTCTTCCTTCCTTCTTTCCTCTCAGCTTTCCTTCCTTCCTTCTTTCTCTTCTCTTCCGTCCTTCTTCGTTCCCTGTATTCTCTATGTCTGTCTCTCTGTGTCTATCTCTGTCTTTCGCGCGCTCGTGTTGTGTGTGTGTGTGTGTGTGTGTGTGTGTGTGTGTGTGTGTGTGTGTGTGTTACAGGCGTGTGTGTTTTCTGTTGTTGTTGGTTGTTCTGTCAATGTGTGTATGTGCGTGTGCGCGCGCTCGGAGGAGGTGTGTGTTTTATGTTGGTTATTCTGTTCCCTTTTTTTTTTTTCTGTGTGTGTGTGTGTGTTGAAATGCCCTCCAGACCCCATCCACCCACCCACCCACCTCCCTCCCCTCCACCACCACCCCATGTCCTGGTCGTAATCGTTGTGTGGCGAAGGGAGGAGACAATGGATTCTGCGTTCTCTCTCTCTCTCTCTCTCTCTCTCTCTTCCCTATCTTAACTCCACCACCCCCACCACTCCTCCATCTCCTGTCTCCCTCGAGGTAATCACAGGCTGGATTAAAGGGAGATAATGGTGGGTTGGCTGCGCGCTTGCGCGTGTATGTTATCGGGTGTACGTGTGGTTGTGTAATTCGTGCGTGCGTGCTTACTTTCTGTGTGTGTGTGTGTGTGTGTGTGTATAGTGTGATGTGTTTGTGTATAGTGTGGTGTGTGTATTGTGTGTGTGTGTGTAGTGTCGTGTTTGTGTGGGGGGTAGGGGTGTAGTGTGCGTGGGGTGTGGGGCGGGGGGGGGGAGGAGAGGGCCTGGGGGTGTAGTGTGGTGTGTGTGTATAGGGTAGTGTGTGTTGTGTGTAGTGAAGTGTATTGTGTGTGTTGTGTAGTGTGTGAGTGTATGCGTGTGTATGTGTTTAAGGTAGTGTAGTGTGTGTGTGTGTGTGTGTAGTGTAGTGTACACGTGTGTAGTGTAGTGTGTGTGTGTGTGTGTGTGAAGGAGATTGAAGGGGGGATATGGTGACTCAGGACGTGGAAAGGGAGTTGCTTGGAAACACACACAATACAAGGGTCGGATCAGGAACGGTAGTGCAGACAGACAGACATTAGAAATGGATGGGGAAGAAAAGAGAGAGAGAGGGAGAGAGAGAAGGGGGGGGGGAGAGAGAACGATAGTTTACGAACGATAGTTCGAGAGAGAGAGAGAGCGAACGAACGAACGAACAAAATTATATTTCATAAGAAAGGAATAGAGAAGAACAGAGAGAAGAGAGAGAGAGAGAGATAGAATGAATGAATGAATTTTCTTAAACGAGGTAAGTGGAATAAGCAAGGACATACTTTTTTTTCATCCAGCCCTCCAGGCAAAGAAAATCAACAAGCAAACAAACAAGCACAAAAAACAAAAATAAAATAATAATAATAATAACAACAGCAACAATAATAATAATAATAATGAGAGAGAGTTTACGAACGATAGAGAGAGAGAGGGGGGGGGGGAGTTTACGAACGATAGTTCGAGTGAGGGAGAGAGAGAGTTTACAAACAATAGAGTGAGGGAGAGAGAGAGAGTTGACGAACGATAGTGAGAGAGAGAGAGGGGGGGGGGGGGGGGGGAGGGAGGGAGGGAGGCAGAGAGCTCTAAAAGCAAAGAGAGAGAGAACTCAGAACTCAGAACTCAAAACGTTTTTATTCAAGGATTAAGATTTTAGGCATTGCCTATTCTTCCAATCTGTCCTTGCTAATCTACATCTATTACAAATAGCACACACATAAATGAAAGGAAAAGGTTTTCATGCAGAACTGTATACACAATGAAGAAAACACCCCCCGGCCCTCCACACACACACCAACATCCGTGCACACACATGCATACACACACTGACGCTCGCGTGCGAGCGCACACACATACATACACACACACGCGCGCACACACACTGACAGCGAGAGAGAGAGAGAAGGGAGAACTACGAAAAGAGAGGGAGAGGGAGTTGGAGAGAAGCAAAGAGAGAGAGGGAGAGGGAGTTGGAGAGAAGCAAAGAGAGAGAGGGAGTTGGAGAGAAGCAAAGAGAGAGAGGGAGTTGGAGAGAAGCAAAGAGAGGGAGGGAGAGGGAGTTGGAGAGAAGCAAAGAGAGGGAGGGAGAGGGAGTTGGAGAGAAGCAAAGAGAGAGAGGGAGAGGGAGTTGGAGAGAAGCAAAGAGAGAGAGGGAGAGGGGGAGAGAAGCAAAGAGGGAGAGGGAGTTGGAGAGAAGCAAAGAGAGAGAGGGAGAGGGAGTTGGAGAGAAGCAAAGAGAGGGAGAGGGAGTTGGAGAGAAGCAAAGAGAGAGAGGGAGAGGGAGTTGGAGAGAAGCAAAGAGAGAGAGGGAGAGGGCGTTGGAGAGAAGCAAAGAGAGAGAGGGAGAGGGGGGAGAGAAGCAAAGAGGGAGAGGGAGTTGGAGAGAAGCAAAGAGAGAGAGGGAGAGGGAGTTGGAGAGAAGCAAAGAGAGAGAGGGAGAGGGAGTTGGAGAGAAGCAAAGAGAGAGAGGGAGAGGGAGTTGGAGAGAAGCAAAGAGAGAGAGGGAGAGGGCGTTGGAGAGAAGCAAAGAGAGAGAGGGAGAGGGAGTTGGAGAGAAGCAAAGAGAGAGAGGGAGAGGGAGTTGGAGAGAAGCAAAGAGAGAGAGGGAGAGGGAGTTGGAGAGAAGCAAAGAGAGAGAGGGAGTTGGAGAGAAGCAAAGAGAGAGAGGGAGAGGGAGTTGGAGAGAAGCAAAGAGGGAGAGGGAGTTGGAGAGAAGCAAAGAGAGAGAGGGAGAGGGAGTTGGAGAGAAGCAAAGAGAGAGAGGGAGAGGGAGTTGGAGAGAAGCAAAGAGGGAGAGGGAGTTGGAGAGAAGCAAAGAGGGAGAGGGAGTTGGAGAGAAGCAAAGAGGGAGAGGGAGTTGGAGAGAAGCAAAGAGAGAGAGGGAGAGGGAGTTGGAGAGAAGCAAAGAGAGGGAGGGAGAGGGAGTTGGAGAGAAGCAAAGAGAGAGAGGGAGTTGGAGAGAAGCAAAGAGAGAGAGGGAGAGGGAGTTGGAGAGAAGCAAAGAGAGGGAGGGAGAGGGAGTTGGAGAGAAGCAAAGAGGGAGAGGGAGAGGGAGTTGGAGAGAAGCAAAGAGAGAGAGAGAGAGGGAGTTGGAGAGAAGCAAAGAGAGGGAGGGAGAGGGAGTTGGAGAGAAGCAAAGAGAGGGAGGGAGAGGGAGTTGGAGAGAAGCAAAGAGAGAGAGGGAGAGGGAGTTGGAGAGAAGCAAAGAGAGGGAGGGAGAGGGAGTTGGAGAGAAGCAAAGAGAGAGAGAGAGAGGGAGTTGGAGAGAAGCAAAGAGAGAGAGGGAGAGGGAGTTGGAGAGAAGCAAAGAGAGAGAGAGAGAGAGGGAGTTGGAGAGAAGCAAAGAGAGAGAGGGAGAGGGAGTTGGAGAGAAGCAAAGAGAGAGAGGGAGAGGGAGTTGGAGAGAAGCAAAGAGAGAGAGAGGGAGAGGGAGTTGGAGAGAAGCAAAGAGAGAGAGGGAGAGGGAGTTGGAGAGAAGCAAAGAGGGAGAGGGAGTTGGAGAGAAGCAAAGAGGGAGAGGGAGTTGGAGAGAAGCAAAGAGAGAGGGAGAGGGAGTTGGAGAGAAGCAAAGAGGGAGAGGGAGTTGGAGAGAAGCAAAGAGAGAGGGAGAGGGAGTTGGAGAGAAGCAAAGAGAGAGAGGGAGAGGGAGTTGGAGAGAAGCAAAGAGGGAGAGGGAGAGGGCGTTGGAGAGAAGCAAAGAGAGAGAGGGAGAGGGAGTTGGAGAGAAGCAAAGAGAGAGAGGGAGTTGGAGAGAAGCAAAGAGAGAGAGGGAGAGGGAGTTGGAGAGAAGCAAAGAGAGAGAGGGAGAGGGAGTTGGAGAGAAGCAAAGAGAGAGAGGGAGAGGGAGTTGGAGAGAAGCAAAGAGGGAGAGGGGGTTGGAGAGAAGCAAAGAGAGAGAGGGAGAGGGAGTTGGAGAGAAGCAAAGAGGGAGAGGGAGAGGGGGTTGGAGAGAAGCAAAGAGAGAGAGGGAGAGGGAGTTGGAGAGAAGCAAAGAGAGAGAGGGAGAGGGAGTTGGAGAGAAGCAAAGAGGGAGAGGGAGTTGGAGAGAAGCAAAGAGAGAGAGGGAGAGGGAGTTGGAGAGAAGCAAAGAGAGAGAGGGAGAGGGAGTTGGAGAGAAGCAAAGAGGGAGAGGGCGTTGGAGAGAAGCAAAGAGAGAGAGGGAGTTGGAGAGAAGCAAAGAGAGAGAGGGAGAGGGAGTTGGAGAGAAGCAAAGAGAGAGAGGGAGAGGGAGTTGGAGAGAAGCAAAGAGAGAGAGGGAGAGGGAGTTGGAGAGAAGCAAAGAGGGAGAGGGAGTTGGAGAGAAGCAAAGAGAGAGAGGGAGAGGGCGACAGAAGGGAAGATAGAGAGAAAGAGAAACGAACTGAAAGAAAAAAGCCAGGGGAAAGTCCGTGGATTGGAGGAGGGGGTGGAGGATAATGAAAAAAAAAAAAAAGGAGGAGAGGTGGAGGTCGGGGGGGTGGGGGGGGGGGGGGGGGAGACCAAACTGAAAATGTGAATACCTAAAAAAGAAACCCGAGGGTTCTAAGCAAAGTCCGCTGTTTGTTTTTTGTCTTCCCACCACCCCCCCCACCCCCTGCCCCCTGCCCCCGTCCCTCCCACCCAAATGCCCACGGTCGGGGATTTCGAACCGCTTGGAAAAGGCCCAGCCTTTGACCACACAACCGACAGAGCTGGAGAGAGGAATCTGGTGAACAGTTGTTCTTCTGTGCGGCGCCCTGGTGACTCTTCACAGAGTTTAGGGAGGAGGAGGAGAGGAAGAAGAAGTGCACATGAACACTGTGTGTGTGTGTGTGCGTGTGTGTGTGTGTGTGTGTGTGTGTGTGTGTGTGTGTTTAAAGTCTAATCTAAGCATCTTCAGTTTAACTTACCAATGTTGGAAAGAAGTTGTTTTTTCGGGGGATTTGTGTGTGTGTGTGTGTGTGTGTGTGTGTGTGTGTGTGTGTGTGTGTTTAAGTCACTCGTCAAACAGAAAAAGGAGGGAGTTAGTTTATAATACTTCATCTTCTTCTTCTGCTTTCGCGGGTTGCAACTCCCACGTTCACTCGTATGTACATGAGTGGGCTTCCGCGATGTAGGCGGCCATACTCCGTTTTCGGGAGTGTGCATGCTGGGTATGTTCTTGTGTCCATAACCCACTATGGATTACAGAATCTTTAAAGTGCGTATTTGATCTTCTGCTTGTGTGTACACACACACGAAGGGGGTTCAGGCACTAGCAGGTCTGCACATGATTATGTTGAAAGTTGCAGGTTGAAAGTCCAACCATTCGGCTATTGTGCCCGTCAGTTTATAATTCGTCAGTGTTAGAGACTTAGCCAGGCGGAGAGAGACAGAGACAGACGGACATAGGAGGAGAGATGATGGTGATGGTGGCGGCGGTGACAGTGCGGCTGTGGAGGTCCAGTATACTAGGTTTGGGGGCTACGTGACAAGGCTGTACTCGACGCTTCCTGTCATGATGATGATATCCCGGCGTCAGCCATGCCCCAGAGAGGCGGGGGATGGGAGAGAGAGAGGGGGGGAGAGAGAGAGAGCTAGCTAGCTCAGAACTCGGAACTCAGAACTCAAACCTTTTTTTTTTTTTTTTATTCAATGATTAAGATTTTGGGCATTCTAACCTGTCCTTGCCTATCTACATCAGTTACAATAGCACACATATGATTTATGAAAAGGGGAGAAAAAGATGAATAAAAAGAGAGGGAGATAAAAAAAAAAAAGTCCTGCAGAAAGAATATGATAAAGAACAGACACACGCGCACGCGCGCGCACACACACACACACACACACACACACACACACAAAGATTGACAAAAGGATGACGCGCACACACACACACACACACACACACACACACACACACACACACACACAAAGATTGACAAAAGGATGAGACACACACACACACACACACACACACACACACACACACACACACACACACACACACAAAGATTGACAAAAGGATGATATACACACACACACACACACACACACACACACACACACAAAGATTGACAAAAGGATGAGACACACACACACACACACACACACACACACACACACACACACACACAGATGTGTCATCAGTATCGACAACCGGATGACCAAAGCCGCATTGTTGTTACCATCAAATCCACCTACGACAGTTGTATTTAACACTTAAATGACTACAACCTTCACAAATATCTCTTATGCAGTAGCTGTTGTCACCATCATGAGAGAGAGAGGGGGGGGGAGAGGGGCGGGAAGGGGGCTGGAGGGAGGGGGCGGGGGGGCACACATACAGGTACACAGATTCTCACAGAGTTGGGTGACAGGGAGAGAGCTCCTGAAGTTTGTCTGTCCACCAAAAAGCAAGAACGCACAGACACACACACACACACACACACACACACACACACACACACACACGTGTTCATGTGCACTTCTTCTTCTCCTCCTCCTCCTCCTCCCTCCCTAAACTCTGTGAAGAGTCACCAGGGCGCCGCACAGAAGAACAACTGTTCACCAGATTCCTCTCTGCAGCTCTGTCGGTTGTGTGGTCAAAGGCTGGGCCTTTTCCAAGCGGTTCGAAATCCCCGACCGTGGGCATTTGGGTGGGAGGGTGGGGGGATGCGGGGGGGGGGGGGGGGGGGGGGGGGGGGGGGGCGGTGGGAAGACAAAAAACAAACAGCGGACTTTGCTTAGAACCACACAAACATCGCTCGTTGTAGGTACTTGTCCCCCACAAGCCTTTTCACCAACCAGACCAACGTGTGTGTGTGTGTGTGTGTGTAATCCCTTAATCCCTTGGTTAAGACGCTCAGCTGCCAATACAGAGAGTCCGTGAGGGTGTGGGTTCGAATCCCGCTCTCGCCCTTTCTCCTAAGTTTGACTGGAAAATCAAACTGAGCGTCTAGTCTTTCGGATGAGACGATAAACCGAGGTCCCGTGTGCAGCACGCACTTGGCGCACTGAAAAAGAACCCATGGCAACGAGAGTGTTGTCCTCTGGCGAAATTACGTAAAATGAAATCCACTTTCATAGGTACACAAATATGTAAGCATGCACTCAAGGCCTGACTAAGCGCGTTGGGTTATGCTGCTGGTCAGGCATCTGCTCAACAGATGCGGTGTAGCGTGTATGGATTTGTCCGAACGCAGTGACGCCTCCTTGAGAAAGTGAAACTGAAACTGAAACTGAAACTGTCCAGTCAGCCCACATGTCTCCGGGTCGTCTTTTCTTCTTTCTTTTGAGTCTGACAAGAGAAGAAAGAAGAAAGGAAAAAAAAAAAAAAAACCCAGAAAGAAAGAAAATGCTAAGTTGTGTGACTAAGAAATTATGAAATGATTATAATTGTAAAAAGTTTTTCAGTAACCTCGCTGTGGATTTTTTTTTAATTTTTTTTTTTTACTTCATTGTAATGTTTTCCGTTGCCCTTTTCCCCAGAAGCGCGTTGTCATTAGTTATCATTATAGTTCGAATATGTGGGAAAGAACTTGATTCCACACCCCACCCCCATATCTTCAAGGCAAATTGGGTGTTGATAGTCTTAAGTATTTTCAGGAAAAAGTGAAAAGTTTATCACGGACAGCGCTCGCGCGCGCGCGTACACACACACACACACACACACACACACACACACACACACACACACACACACACAGAGGGAAATAGAGAGAGACAGAGAGAGTAGAAACAAGAACAGACACAGAAACAGACAGAGGGAAGACAGGGCACAGACAGACACAGAGAAAGAAAGGAACACACACACACACACTCCACACACACACACACACACACACACACACACACACACACACACACACACACACACACACACACACACACACACCACACACACACACACACACACACACACACACACACACACACACACACACACACACACCAACCACCACCACCACCACCAACCAAAAAAGAGGGGTACTACACTTGTACTCTGAGGCGTGCTGTTTGCCCGGCAAACAGATGAAAATTTGGGCAGTACAGGATTTAGCCCGGGCCCTTCCAGACAGGGGATTAAATTGGGGGAAGGAGGAGGAGGGGTGGCTGGGGGGCGGGGGGGGGGGGGGGGACTAGGACTACGTCCGTCGTGGCCAGGGATTTAGACGCTAAGGGATTACACACACACACACACACACACACACACACACACACACGTTGGTCTGGTTGGTGAAAAGGCTTGTGGGGGATGTGTGTGTGGACGGGGAGAGGGGGGGTTGCGAGCGGGATTTTGGGGGGTGGGAGGGGGAGGAGGTTTTCATCACCGCCAGTCACCCCTTCACTATGCATACACGCGCAGGCACGCGCACGCGTACACACGCGCGTGTGCACGAGCCGTGTGGATATATATATATATATACACACACACCACATCTGCCAAGCAGATGCCTGACCAGCAGCGTAACCCAACGCGCTTAATCAGGCCTTGAGAAAAAAAAAATAAAGAATTTTTTTTTTTTTAAATAAATAAATAAATAGAATAAAATCAAATCGAGAGCGTGGGGGGAGTTAGGGAGAGAGAGAGGGGGTGGGGCACGTTTTATCGTCTTGAGAGAGGGAGCACACAGCGACAGCAAGAGACAGAGACACAGAGCATGTACACACCGAGCAAGAGAAAGAGGGGGGGGGGGGGTGAGTGTGCGTGGACATCGTCATCGTCGTCATCGTCATCGGTTGTCATCGAAGTGGTTAGTCCTGCGAAAGGTAATATAGTAGCAGAGTCGGTAGCAGCAGCACTTGTGGCTGTAGCTTTTGACTCACTTGTGTGAACAGTGCGAGTGTATGTACTAACTCTGTGTTCGGTTCTCTCTCTCTCTCTCTCTCTCTCTCCCTCTGTGTGTGTGTGTGTGTTTTGTTGTTGTTGTTGTGATAGTAGTGCATTCCAGCAATACAATAACGCAAATTTAAATGCAATGCAACCCAACACAGTTTAAAACACAAAACAGTGAAACACACAACACAATACAGTACAATGCAATGCAAAAAAGCGCAATGCAATACAAGTATAACTCAATACAATGCAACACAATACAACACAATAGTCATTCTTCACAGGGGAAATGATTTGTGTCTGCTCACACACACACACTTCACGGTTCAGGTAAGACGCAGTCGTAAGAACACACAGGCATAAACACGCGCGAATAAAATCCAAAAAGAAAGGAAGGAAGGAAGAAAGAGAAAGAAAGAGAGAAAGAGTGAGAGAGAAAGAAAGAAAGAAAGAGAGAGAGAAAGAAAGAGAGAGAGAGAGAGAGATAGAAAAAAACAGAAGTGCAACGTGCAAACACAGTATAAGGTTTAAATTTCAATTTGTTGGTGCTTTTTCTTGTGTCTTTGCTTGTATTGTAATCATGTGTACTGCTGAACCATTGTAATCATGCGTACTGCTGAACCATTGAATAGTCATTTAAACCAAAGAAAGAAAGAAAAATACTCAAATAGGTAAATGAATTATTAAAAGAAGTCAGCTTGACTGCAGGACTGAAACTGGTAAATGAATTATCAAAAGAAGTCAAGTTGACGACAACAAGACTCTGAAATGATTATGTAAACGAATGATTAAATTAGAATTAAATTAGTCGACGATTACAATACTCTGAAACAAGCAAATGAATTATCAAAAGAAGTCAAATTGACGAGACTGAAATACGTAAACGAATTATTAAGTTATAAGAAGTGCAGTTGACAACAAGACTCTGTACCACTAACAGTTGACACAATCAAACTTGGCAGTACATCCAGCCCTCTTTCCAGCTCACTCAGGAAACTCGGCGTTGTCCTTGACAACACACTGTCCATGCAAAAATGTATCAGTCAGACATTGTCTGTCAGTCCTGCTACTGTCAACTGCGGCGCATCAGTGCCGTCCGGAAATATCTGTCCACTGACGCAACATCTAGACTTGTCGTTTCTCTCATTCTCTCTCGCCTTGACTACTGTAACTCTCTATTGTCTGGTTTGCCTGCTTCATCCATTCAGTCTCTTCAGAGGATACAAAACTCTGCTGTCCGACTCGTCCTCAGAAAGAAAAGATCTGAGCACATCACTCCTCTTTTGCAACATCTCCACTGGCTCCCTGTCTCACACCGAATAAAGTACAAGATCAGCACTTTAGATGTATTCACAAAACTGCCCCTTCCTATCTCTGCGGCTGCCTTCACCTCTACACTCCATCTCGCTGACTACGATCGGCTTCGGATCCACTCTGTTTACGCATACCCAGATTCAAACACTCGACTGTTGGCCGCCGTTCTTTCTCTGTCTCTGGACCTTGCAATTGGAATGAACTTCCTCTTTCGCTTCGCCAAGTCTCCACACTCGGCTCTTTCAAGTCTGGCCTTGAAACCCACCTCTTCCCAAAATAGCCTCCCTTGCCTGCCTCTTCCTTGTCTTTTGTTTCTACAGTTTTAGAGTTATGCATGCGTGTGAATGACTGGTGCGAAAGCGCTTTGATTTGTCTCTGCACAAGATTCAGCGCTATATAAATACCATTATTATTATTATTATTATAACTAGCCAGATTTGATTTTTGAAAAATAATTAAAATAAAATAAAATAAATTTAATTTAAAAAAAAAGAAGGAAAAGTGAAAAATAGACTGGAAGGGAAGAGGGGGGAAAAAGGGAGGAGGGTTGGCGGGGAATTGGGGAGGGGAGCGGATGAACTGGTGGTGGTGGTGGTGGTTTTAAAGGACGGATGATGCTGAGAGGAGGAGAGAGAAGGATGAATAACTGGGTAGGGTTGGTTGCTGGGGAGAGGTTGGGGAGTTGGGGGGTGTTGGGGGGGTGGGGGGGGGGGGGGGTAACGGTGGTGAGATGGCGGCGGGGGGGGGGGGGGGACAGAACTTTTTGACCGTCCTTAATGGAAAAGACATGTCCATGTCACCTGAAGAGACTGGGAGGTGAGAAGAAAGGAACAGGAGGTGGAGGTTTTATTTTTTTTGGGGGGGGGAGGAGGGTTGGTGTGTGTGTGTGTGAGTGTGTGTGTGAGTGGTGGGGGTTAGTGAGAGAAAGAAATAAAGAGGGTGAGGGAGGGGGGGGGGGTTGGAAGAAAGAGCAAGGGTTTAGTTTGGAGAGGGGTGGGGATGAAGGGGGGGTGGTGGTGAAGGTTTAATCCTTTTTTTTTCTTTTTTTTTTTTTTTTTTTTTTTTTTTTTTACACACAAAGAAAATCCTTATTCGCTGCCCCCCCCTTCCCCCCCTTCAACCCCCCTCCCCCCGCCCCCACCCCCCTACCCAACTCCACCATCATCCTCTTAAGAGAAGTGTTTCATGCATGAGCGTGTCTCCGAGCCTTCGCTGCCGCTCCCCCACCCCACCCCCCACCCTCACTTCCCCCCTTTTTTTTCTTGTTAAGTCCCCGTCACCCCCGCCCCCCCCCCCCCCTCACCAACCAACCCCTTCTCCCCCTCTCCACTCCCCCCCCCCCCCCCCCCCACCCAGTCCCGTCCATCAACGTCCACAGCCATCCCCCCCCCCCAACCTCCTCCCTCCTTCTCAATCCCTAATCCTAGTCCTTGTGAGATGACCAAGGTTTATGTGTGTGTGTGTGTGTGTTGTGTTGTGTTTATAAGCGTTTGTTTTGTTGCTGTTGTTATTGTTGTTGTTGTTGGTGGTGGTGGTGGTGGTGTGTGTGTGTGTTGTGTGTATTTGTGGTGTGTGTGTGTTTGTTGTTGTTGTTGTTGTTGGTGGTGGTGGTGGTGATATTGTTGGTGTTGTTGTTGTGTGTGTGTGTGTCCGTGTGTGTGTGTGTTGTGTGTGTTGTTGTTGTTGTTGTGTGTCTGTGTGCGTGTTTATAAGTGTGTGTGTTGTTGTTTGTATTTGTGGTGTGTGTGTGAGTGTGTGTTGTTGTTGTTTTGTGTGCGTGTAAGTGTGTGTGTGTGTGTGTGTGTGAAGGCAGGGTTAGTGAAGGAAGGGGTGGAGAGAGAGAGAGAGTGAGAGAGAGAGAGACGTGGTAAAAAAGGAAAGGAAGATGGTGGGACTTTTCTCTTTTTTGGAGGGGGCGAGTGGGTTGGGGGTGTGGGGGGAGACTGGTCTGTGGTGGGGTGAGGTGAGGGGCAGGGGTGTAAAGGTGTGTGTGGGAGGTGGTGAGGGTGGGAGGGGGGGGGAGGGGGGCCGGGGGTTGGAGGGGGACCAGATAAGCACGGTGTGTGCTGGGAATGGTGTCAGGGGCATTAACTCGTGAAGGAAGGACGTTGGGAGGGTGGGGGGGGGGGTGAGGGATCAGTTCAGCGAGAGTGGGGGAGAGGGTACGGGCTAGGGGCATAAGACGTGAGGCAGCCAAGACAGAGAGTGATCGGTTTGGATGGGGGAGGGGACGGTGTGTGTGTGTGGGGGGGGGATGGCGGGGGGTCTGGGGAGAGGGGGTGAGAGGGAGAGGGGGGGGGGGGTTTGGGTTTGGGACAGACAAAGGGACGATAATCACCAACAATCACCACACCTACTATACCTACCCAGTACTGCTCTATCCTTCTTCTTTTTTTTTATTTTTTTTTATTTTTTATATTTTTTTTTGATACTTTCCCTTCTCCTTCTCCCCCGTTCTCACGCGGGCTGCTTCTTCTTTAAGGGCTCAGGTCTGAAAGCGGGGTTTAAACCGAACCTTCCAAACTCCAATCCAACAACCCCCCCCCCCCCCCCCCCCCCCCCCCCCCCCCACCACCACCACCACCACCACCCCACTCCCTCTTTTTCTTTGTGTCATCGTCGTCGTTGCTTCTGTGTCTGTCTCTGTCTCTGTCTCTGTCTCTCTTAGTGTCATCATCATCGTTGTCGTCGTCGTCTCTCTCTCTCTCTCTCTCTCTCTCTCTCTCTCTCTCTCTCTTTCTCTCGTAGTGTCATCATCTTCATCTCTCTCTGTCTCTGTCTCTCTCTGTCTGTCTGTCTCTCTCTCTTGGTGTCTCTCTGTCTCTCCTTCTCTCTGTCTGTCTGTCTCTCTCTCTCGGTGTCTCTCTGTCTCTCCTTCTCTCTGTCTGTCTGTCTGTCTCCCTCTCTCTCTAGCTCTCTCTCTCAGCGTGACTTAACCTCCCAACTCCAATCCACCACCACCACCACCACCCCCCCCACCCCCACCCCCATTCGCCCACCTGCCCTTTTCTCGTCTTTTCTTTCCTTGTAGTGTCGTCGTCGTCGTCAGTCACACACACTCTGTCTGTCTCTCAAGGCCTGACTAAACGCGTTGGGTTACGCTGCTGGTCAGGCATCTGCTTGGCAGATGTGGTGTAGCGTATATGGTTTTGTCCGAACGCAGTGACGCCTCCTTGAGCTACTGAAACTGAAACTGGATCTGTCTGTCTGTCTGTCTGTCTGTCTGTCTCTCTCTCTCTCTCTCTCTCTCTCTCTCTCTCTCTTTCTGTACCCTCCCCATCTCTCTGTGTGTAGGCTTTAGACCTGACACCCCTCTCTCTCTCTCTCTCTCTCTCTCTCCCTTCGCCAGACCTACCCCTCTGTCAGTCTCTCGGTTTACATCCCCTTTAATCTGTTCTCAGCCCTGCACACACACACACACACACGTACACCTATACCCTGTCCTGTCCTGTCCTGTCCTGTCCTGTCCCCCCTTTCTCGCCCACCCCCTGTCTCTCTCTTTCCCTCCATCTCTCTCTTCCCCTCTCTCTCACTCTTTGTATCTTTCTCTCCATCCCCCTCTATGAAGATGTGAACCTGGTCATCTCTGTCTCTGTCTCTGTCTCTCTCTCTCTCTCTCTCTCTCTCTCTCTCTCTCTATATATATATATATATATATATATATATATATGAACATGGTCATCCCCCTCTCTCTGTGTCTATCTTTCAATCCTTATCTCTCTATCAAGATGTAAACATGATCATCCATCTCTCTCTCGCTCTCTCTCACTCTCTCTCTCAGTATGTGATCATGGTCATCCCCCCTCTCTCTGTGTCTATCTACCTTTCAATCCTTATCTCTCTATCAAGATGTGAACATGGTTCTCTCTCTCTCTCTCTCTCTCTCTCTCTCTCTCTCTCTCTCCCTCTCTCTCTCAGTATGTGATCATGGTCATCCCCCCCTCTCTCTCTCTCTGTCTATCTTTCCATCCTTTTCTCTCTGTCA
This sequence comes from Babylonia areolata, assembly GCF_041734735.1. Classification (NCBI taxonomy): domain Eukaryota; kingdom Metazoa; phylum Mollusca; class Gastropoda; order Neogastropoda; family Buccinidae; genus Babylonia; species Babylonia areolata. The sequence continues at coordinate 9,749,025 of NC_134908.1, forward strand.
AGATGTAAACATGGTCATCTCTCTCTCTCTCTCTCTCTCTCTCTCTCTCCCTCACTCTCTCAGTATGTGATCATGGTCAATCTCTGTGTGTGTGTCTCTCTCTGTCCTCCGCATCCCCCCCCCCCCCTCCACCACCCCTCCCCCCCCCCCCCCACCTCCACACACATCTACTTCTTCAAGATGAGTGAGAACGTGGTCTCGCTTCCTGGTGCCAGCCCGCTCCCACCCCCCCCACCCTCTCCCTCCCGCCTCCCCCAACTTCCCCCCCCCTTCCCCCCCCCCCCCTTTTCCCCCCCAAAGCAAGAACTCCAGAAAGCCAAAGACATCGTCCGCGCCCTGTCTATCCCCAAATCTGTCGGCTTGGAAAGCCCTCGCTAAACACACGAGCGCTCGGACGGGGACTGAGATCTATCTAAGATGGGTTGGAATAGAGGTAAGGGGGAGAGGGGGGGGGAGAGGGAGATGGAGTTGCATGGGGTGGTGAGGCGGTGGGGGGGTAGGAAGATCCAAGCGAGCTAATTATGTATTCAGAGATACTTTTTTTTTTGGACGAGCAAAAAAGATTGGGTGGGGGTGGGGATGGGGGGTTATATAGCCCCCATACCCCCCCCCCCCACCCCTGTCCCTGCCCCCCCCCCCCCCACACACACACACATTGGGGCGAGTTAAGGGTGGGCTTTGCTAGGGGTATGGGGGGGGTAGGGGATTGGAGGGGGATTCGATGGTGGCGGTGGAAAAATTGGGAGCTTTGGTGTGGGATTGTGGTCTGGGTTTTTGTTTGGGTCCACCGTCAGAACTTCTTCTTCTTCTTCTTCTTCTTCTTAGTCGTCTTCTTTTCTTCCTCTCCATCCTCCTCCTCCTCCTCCTCCTCCTTCTCTTCCTCCAACTTCTTCTTCTTCTCCTCCTCCTCCACCTCCTCCTCCTCCTCCTCCAACTTCTTCTTCTTCTTCTTTCTTCTTCTTCTTCTTCTTCTCCTCCACCTCCTCCTCCTCCTCCTCCTTTTCTCCTCCTCCTCCTCCTCCTCCTCCTTCTTCTCTTCCTTCAACTTCTTATTATTATTATTATTCCTCCTCCTCCCCTTGTTGTAGCAAGGTGTCGTTGTTTCCTACTATCCCCCCCCCTCCTCCTCCTCCTCTCTGGGTAGGGATGACAACAGTGAGGATGTTGGAGGGTGTGGGTAAAGGGGGTGAGGGGTGCAACCTCCGTTCTTATTCTTCATTGTCTGTCTGTCTGTCTGTCTGTCTGTCTGTCTGTCTCTGTGTCAAAATGTCTGCTTAGTGTCTGTCTCTGTTTCACTCTCTCTGGTCTCTGTCTCTCTCTCTCTCTCTCCGTTTTTCTTTCTGTTTTTGTCTGTTTGTCACTGTCTCTCTGTCTCTCTGTAACTGTCTTGATCTCAAGGTCACCTTGAAGACGACACTACACAACGCCATCAGGGACGAGGGTGGGAGAGAGGGGGAGGTGGTGGGGGTGGGGGGGTGTGGGACAGGGAGGGGGTGGTGGTTTGGTTTACGCCTTGATCTATCGCCGGATTTTCTCTTGTCTTCCCCCACCCCCCACCCCAACCCGTCCACTCTCCCCCATCACACACACACACACACACACACACACACACACACACACACACACACTAAAGTCAGGATTTTTTTTTTTTAGGGGGTGGGGTGGGGGGCTTTTTTTTTTTTTATTTGGGGGCGGGGTCGCACGGAAAAAGACACAATCGTTTTGGGTTTTTGTTTGTTTGAGGTTCGGGTTTTTTGGGGTTTTTTTTTGTTTTTGTTTTGTTTTTTTTTTGTTTTTTTGTTGTTTTTGTTTTGGGAGTGTGGTTTCTCTCCCCCCCCCCCCCTCCCCCCCCTTCTCCCCTTATTGTTGTTTTCGTTGCTGTTTTCCCGCGCTGCCTTCGTGTTAGTCTTTGTTTCAAGCGAGGTGTGCTGAATAAAAATCACGTGGATCTATGTCACTGAAGGGAGGGTTGAAGGGAGGGGTGTAGGGGGAGGAAAAAGAAAAGGGGGGGTGGGGGGGGGCCGCGGGAAGTTTGTGCAGCGCCAGTTAAAGTTTCCAACGTTTCGATTTAAAAGTGCCTTTTTTTTTTTTTTTGCCAAGCACACAACAGCAACAACATCGTTGGCGGGGCGAGGGGAGGTGGGGGTGTGGGGGGGGGTTGGGGGGGGGATGCTCGCACCCTGATCACTGGTGAACACTGGATTATTATAAGAAGTCCAACGACTCCTAACCGATTGTATTACAGTGCCACACACACACACAAACACACACTCGCGCGCGCGCACACGCACACGCACACGCGCGCGCACACACATACACTCTCGCGGACGCGTCAGAAGGTCAGCTCTTGTGCCTTGGCACGACTGGGGGGGCAAATGACCGCACAGCTTGTCAAAGCCGGTGATGGCGTTATCTCACCATACCACTCACAGACCAGACCCCGCCACCAGTAGTGAGTACTACCATCAACAGCTGACATCACATGGTGAGGGGGGGGGAGAGAGAGAGAGAGAGCATTTTTCATACGATAAAGGCCGTGTACCCTCATGAAGAAGGATGCAATAAACACATATTACAATATGAATTGTCACATTCCCCCCCCCCCCCCACCCCCCACCCCCAGAGAATTGGAATTTTTATTCATTGTTCAGTCTAGGCAAGGGGTACACGAACAGAACAACATTTATTTTCAGAATGAAAGAGAATAAGTACATTATATTATTATTATTGTTGTTATTATTATTGTTATTATTATTATTAAGCGAGAATTACGAACATGAAAACTGAAGTGGCGAAGTGGATAACACATAAAGCAGTGATTATCAGTGTCACACAGTATTACAGTAATTGATTAATACTAAGTCACTGGTCGAGTGCTGACAGTTTCTCATCTTTTGATTGTTACAATTTTCACATAGAGAGAGAGGGGGGAGGAGGAGAGAGAGAAAGAGAGAGAGAGGGGGGGGGGGGCTTGTCAAGTCAAAATGCTCTTTATTGAGGGTAAAAGAATAAACTTATACAGCTTTTTTTTACATCCTGACCTCAGAAAAGAGAGAGAGAGAGAGAGACAGTGTGTGTGTGTGTGTGTCGGGGAGGGGAGGGGGGCAGGAATGGAAAAGTCCGTGCTATCACACACACACACACACACACACACACACACACACACACACACACACACACACACACACACACACACACACACACACACACACACACACACACACACACACACACACACACACAGTAAACTTGTACAAGTACTAGTATAGTAGACGCCAGCTCGGATTCCAGTTGGGGTTCGTTCTTATCGTCACCAAGCGAGTTATTACAAACTAGCCATGCTATATATATATAATAATAATAATATTAATATACATGTATACATGCACGAGGTCCCCTGTGTGTCGTGTTTCAGTCCCCCCCCCCCCACCCCCTCCCCCCCCCACCCTCCACTCCCCCCTGTCCTCCACAACCTCCTCTCCCCCACCCACCACCCCTCCCCCTCCACTTCAGGCTAGCTTCCGTCAGGACTTCCGTTTCAACTTCCAACCGATGGCTCTGATGCAGACCTCCCTCCTCCTCCTCCTCCTCCTCCTTCTTCTTCGTCGTCGTCGTCGCGCGTTTTCGCCCATTTTTAGCGATTTAGCGCGGTTTTTTTTTTAATATTGTTATTGTTGTTGTTTTAATCGCGTGTTTGGGGGTGGGGTGTTTAGGGAGGAGAAGAGGGGTAGGGGGTTGTTGGAGGATGGAGGGGGTGGTGGTTGTTGGTTCGTGGATAGGGGTAGGTGGGGGGAGCTAGGGGGGGGGGGGGGTGGGGTTGTGGTGTGGAGGCGTGTGGTGTGGTGGTAGGTTGTGATTGTGGTGGATTTGGGGTTGGTTGTGTTTGGTGTCTTTGTTTTGTGTGGGTTTTTTGTTGTTGCTGTTGTTGTTGTTGTGTGTGTGTGTGTGTGTGTATGTGTGTGTGTGTGTGTTTTGGGGAACATGAAGGGTGTAGGTCCTGTGTGTTGTGTCTGTGTGTGTGTTTGTGTTTGGCGTGTAGATCAGGGTCTTGTGTGTGTTCGCACGCGGTGTGTGTGTGTGTGTGTGTGTGTGTGTGTGCAGTGTGTTCGTAACACACGGAGACAGACACAAGAGAGAGGGAGTGTGGGAGGGAAGGAAGGGGGAAGGGAAGGGAGGGGAGGGGAGGTTGTTTGAGCGCTCTCTCGTGACGGGTCTCTAATCCGGTGACTAATTAAGTACTACCTACTGAGGCCCAACTGCTGTTATGTTGCGATCACACACACACCCACACACACACACACCACACACAGAGTATTACACACACACACACCAAAGTCCGCCAAGAAGGGCAATTGTTGGGGGGGGGGGGGAGGTTGCGGAAAGGCGCGGTCCCCCTTCCTCCTCCCCCCCCGCCCCTCCCCCAATCACTCCTACAGCCCACCAAGCAAGCCACTTGACCATCATACTGCGAACTTAAACGATCTCAGTCCAGAGGAGCTGAACTGACTGAGGCGGTGTAGACTAGTGTAGTGTAAGAGTAGTGAGTTTAGTTGTATTGCGTTGTGTGTGCGTGTGTGTGTGAGTGTGTGTGTGTGTGTCAATGGTCGCTGGCTGCTGAAGAGGGAGCTGGCTAGCTTCAGTTCGTTCAAGTGCTGCCCCCCCCCCCCCTTACCCCTCCGTCCGGCCTTAACAGACTCGCTTTGTCTCCTTTTTAGTCCTGAACACTGTTCACGAAAAGATAAGGACCGCTTTGTTTAAGAAGATAAATATAGGAATAAATGGATAGAAAAAAAATAAATGAATGAATGAATGAACGAACGAACGAACGGACGGACGGACAAACGCGATGAATGAACGTATATGTATATGTATACACACACACGCACGCATACACACACACACACACACGTATATATATATATATAGAGAGAGAGAGAGAGAGAGGGGGAGAGAGTTTAAACAGTGTTTTATTTGGAAGATGTCACAGCATAGCACAGGTACTGAAGAACAGGACAACAACAAAAAAATCTTATATAAAGTCCTGTCCTGATGCATGTACACACTAAATATGTGACGGATGTCAACATAACTGGAAGTTTAAACGTGATCATACATGAGTTTGTTTGTTGTTGTTTTTTTTAAACAAAACTAAGCTGAGATATGAACAAAGTGAAACAGAATAAGTGATAAACGTGTGGTGGAGAGACAAAGTCGATAGAGAGAGAGAGAGAGAAAGAGAAGGAACAAGGCATTTCCGGAAATAAACTATAGCTGGTTTTGTTTTATTTTTTATTTTTTATAATCGTCAAAAAGAAAGCACCTGTTTATGAGCGGCGCTCACTACATTGGCTGCTTCCACTGTTGGTTTCCGGAAGTAAACTTTTACTGCTTTTTCTTTATATATATATATATATATATATATATATATATATATATATATATATATATATATATATATATATGTATAATCGTCAAAAATGAAACGAGTGCAAGAAAGCACCTGTTTATGAGCGGCGCTCACTACATTGGCTGCTTCCACTGTTGGTTTCCGGAAGTAAACTTTTACTGCTTTTTCTTTTCTTTATATATATATATATATATATATAATCGTCATAAATGAAAAGAGTGCAAGAAAGCACCTGTTTATGAGCGGCGCTCACTACATTGGCTGCTTCCACTGTTGGTTTCCGGAAATATACTATAACTGCTTTTCTTTTATGTTCATTTTTTTTTTTTTTTTTTTATAATAATCGTCAGAAATGGAAAGAGTGCAAGAAAGCACCTGTTTATGAGTGATGCTCACAGCATTGGCGGCTTCCGCCCTCGTTTTCCAGCAGCAACAACTATGCGATGTCAATGGTCCCTAACTTTTCGCGAACCTTATAGTTTTTTTTCCAGGGCGTTTAGTGTTTGGGGCTGATCTCTCAAAGACTGGGGCTGGTCTGGTCTCCATCCTCCTATCCTTGCTGGTATAGTCAGTCATAGAGCACTTGAAGAGTTTTAGACGTTGCCCCCCACCCCCTCACCCCCACCCCCCCACCCCCAACTAACAACCCTCACCCCCCCCTCTGGGTGTAGTTCCTTTGTCTGGGTGTGTGTGTGTCAGATGGAAATCTGACTCATGGATTCCCTGCAAGTTTGTCAAGCGTTGTGGTAATTAACCTTTTCGCACTGACCGAACGTTTTGGCGGCATATCTGCACTTCTCCCAGATTTGTCAGGTTTACAGATACAAAAATGTGCATACTCTGACAGGGTTGACATGATGATGATGCTCTAGAATTTTATTTTAATGCTAATGCTGCATTTTAAATATATAAAATAAAATAAAAAATCACGCAGGAAGGTATGTGAACGGATGGAGGGGGGTTCGGTGTGTGTGTGTGTGTGTGTGTGTGTGATGGGGGAGGAGAGGGGATCAGCCTGTGGTTTTTTTTTTATTATTATTTGTTTGTTTGTTGTTTTGTTGTTGTTGTTGTTTTCTTTTCTTTTTTTGGAGGGGGCGGGTTGGTTGTTGTTGTTTGTTGTTGTTTTTTTTCCGGTGCTGCTAATTTCTTTCGTCTGTGAGGAGAGAAGGACAGTGATGGGACCTCACCCATCCTCCCCCCACACCCACCCACCCACAGACACTCCACACTCCACACACACCCACTCCACATCCACACTCCACACCCACACCCCCCCCCTTGAACACACTCTCATGTTTTGGTTATCTGCCCAGGGGAGGGTGTGTGATATCTGAGAGGGGTGGTGGGGGTGGTGGGGGAGGCGTGGGGGGGGGAGGTGGTGGTCATGGTGGGTGGGTGGGTGGAGAGGAGAGAGAGATGGAGAGGGGGTGTGGGGGGTGGGGGGGGGGGAGGAGGCGGGCGTAGCTGAACAGGCAGGAAGTGGTTCTCATGTGTGACATGTCTCTGTCTGTCTGTCTCTGTTTCTCTGTCTCTCTCTCTCTCTCTCTCCATCTCTCTCTCTCCATCTCCCCCCCTCTCTCTCTCAGTCTCCCTCTCTCTCTCCATCTCCCCCCTCTCTCTCTCTCAATCTCCCTCTCTCTCTCCATCTCCCCCCTCTCTCTCTCTCAATCTCCCTCTCTCTCTCCATCTCTCCTCTCTCTCTCTCAATCTCCCTCTCTCTCTCCATCTCCCCCCTCTCTCTCTCTCAATCTCCCTCTCTCTCTCCATCTCCCCCCTCTCTCTCTCTCAATCTCCCTCTCTCTCTCCATCTCCCCTCTCTCTCTCTCTCAATCTCCCTCTCTCTCTCCATCTCTCTCTCTCCATCTCTCTCTCACTGTCTTTCGCTCCGTGGCTCTCTCCATCTCCCCCCCTCTCTCTCTCTCCATCTCTCTCTCTCCATCTCTCTCTCTCCATCTCTCTCTCCATCTCTCTCTCTCCATCTCTCTCTCTCTCCATCTCTCTCTCACTGTCTTTCGCTCCGTGGCTCTCTCGGTCTCCCAAAATGTCTGTCTCTCTCAGTCTCTCCGTCTCACTCTCAGTCTCTCTGTCCTCTATCGCAGTCTGTCTCCCCCCCGCCCCCCTCTCAGTCTCTCCCTGTCTGTCTCTCTCTGTGTCTCTCTCTTTCTCTGTCTTTCTCTGTCTCTGTCTCTCTGTCTCTCTCTCACCACCCATCTACCCACCGACACACACACACACACACACACACACCCATCAACCACCACCACCACCACCACCACAACAACAACAACACACACACACACACACACACACACACACACACACACACACACACACACACACACACACAGACTAATCCCGATGTTCCGTGTGCAGAAGGATTATTATATAGGGAGGCAGAAGAAGACCTATGAACCCCGAAGACCCAAAGAGGATGAGGGCCAGGGAAAAGCCTTATTCGCTCGTCACGATACAACACGGGGGCTCATCTGGGATAAAACAGATCCGGCGCTTAGAGAGAGAGAGAGAGGGAGGGGAGAGAAAGAGACAGACAGACAGCCACACACACACACACACACACACACACACACACACACACACACACACACACACACACACACACACACACCGTATACTATCACTAATAGTGAAAAGAAGCTAAACTAAAGAACGAACTCACACACAGAGACGCACGCACGCACGCACGCACGCACAGTAAGAGAGATGGTCACACACACACACACACACACACACACACACACACACACACACACACACACACAGAGGCACAGTACGTGGTATACGTATACATACACACACGCATGCATCCCCTCCCTTCTCAAAAACGTGCACACTCTCTCCCTATGTGTGTGTGTGTGTGTGTGTGTGTAATTATATATATATATATATCCCTCCTCTCTCTCTATACACACACACACACACACACACACACACACACACACACACACACACACACACACACACACACTCACACCCTCTCTTTCTTTCCCTCACACACAAGCGCGCGCGCGCACGCACACACACACACACACACACACACACACACACACACACACGGGGAAACAGAGACAGTGGAGGATAGAAGATCAGCTTCGGCTTTAGACCAGGCTGAGGATGTGGGGGGAAGGTTGCGGGGGGGGTGGGGGGGTGTTGGGGAGGGAGAGAGAGAGAGAGGAAGAGATGCTGAAACGCACGCGCGTGTCTGTTGAGGAGATTATATTAGAAGAAGGGGGTGGGTGTGCGGGTTGGATTGAGCAGATTGTCATTGTTGTCTGTTGTTGAGGAAGAGAGGGAGGGATGGTTGGGTTGGAGGATGAAGGGGGGGTTGGGTGGGGGTGGTGGGGGGTAAGGGATAAGGAGTATGGTGTGTTGGAGTTAAGGGGGTTGGAGGGGGGGGGGGCGGGGGGAGAGGGAGTGTATAGGTGACTGCAGCCTTGGAATGAGAGAGCACAGAGACTTATAAAGAGGAAGTGGATCAGGGATTAAAGGCGGTGTGTGTGTGTGTGTGTGTGTGTGTGTGTGTGTGTGTGGAGAATGCGTGTTTGTTTGGTTGGGAAAGTTCGAAGTGAAGTATTCACACACACACACCACACACAATACAGCACCCACCAACACCACATCCCCACAAAACACACACACCCAATTCAACGAATACAACACACACAGAGGAAAGCGTGTATGGGGCCCAATCAGGTTTTCTTTTTGGGGCGGGTTGGGGGGTTTTTTTTTTTTTTTGCAAAAAAAAAAAAAACCACCTGGCTGCCCTGTACAATGCAGTGTGACAACCAACTCACACAAACTCAACACAACATCTAGAAAATACACTCCAATCAACAAAAGACAAAACCCAAATCAAAACATATAACAAAAAAACTTACCAAAAAAACAATAAAAATAAAATAAACAACAACAAAAACTAAAACCAAAAAAGAAAAAAAAAAAAAAACAACGCAAACCAAAAACTAAAAATAAAAACAAAAACACAAAACAATAAATTCACAAAGCAATAACACAACGAACAAAAACAAATAAAAAAAAACAACAAAAAAAAAACCTAACCACAACTAAAAAAAAACCACTAAAAACAAAAAACAAAAATCGAACAAAAAAAAAAAAAAACAAAGACAAAAAAAAAAACAAAAACATGAAAACAACACAATAACCCCCAAAAAAACAAAAAACACCAGCCGGACACATAACCAATAAAACAAAAAACAAAAAAACAAAAAAAAAATCAACAACCACAACAACAACCTAAACCAAAAAAAAAAAGTTAACAAAAAAAAAAAAAAAATACACTCCCACAAAGACAAAAAAGAAAAAAAAAAAAAATACTGAAAAATCATAACAAAATCAAAAAAAAAACAAAAAAAAAAAATAAAAACAACCATTACCAGACAAAAAAAAAATCAACAACAACATCCAAACACACAAAAAAAACAACAAAATAAAAGTCAAAACAAAAAAAAACAATAATAAATCAACAACATAAAAAAACAAACAAACTCAACAACAAAATACAGACATCAAAAACAGTTGGAAAACTACAAAACAAACAATAAAAAGCAACAAAAACACAAAAACCACCAAACCTAAAAAAAAATTCTAAAATCCAAACACAAAAACAAAACCCCCCACAAATCACAACCCCCTCCCCCGTATCCCCGAACCCTCAATACACCTCCCCAACACCCAAACCGTTTTCCGCCGCCCCACGCCCTTCACGTTCCAATCAACCTCCCGTCCGTCCCCGCTCCCCCATCCAGACCCATAAAGATCAAGCTAAAACGGGAAAAAAACCAAACCCTTCTGTCAGTCGGGGTTTATTCTTTCTTTTCTTCCCCCTGTTTCCATTCTTACTTTTTCATTATCTTTGTCTTCTCCTTCCCAACCTTCGTTAATGATCTAATTCTCCGACCGCGGGAGGCGCACCGGCGGCACGCGCGACCGCGGTGTAGTTAGTTCCTTGCCTACTCGCCACGCTTACGTATTCCCAGTCAACTCCGTAGGGAAACCCACTGGATCCAGCGGACGGACCTGTTCACGCGGGCGCGCGTAGTATCTATAATACCCGGCCGGGCGATTTCCGTCCGATTATCGATCCGACCCGAGGCGGATCCGCCCGCCTCGTTGGCGCCAGGAACCTTAACCGTGCTCCGACCGTTAGTCCGGCCGCCGCGGCCGGCGGCCCAGCAGCCGCGCCGACGGGCCAAGCGTGTGTGTACCCGCGCGGCGCGCCCGGCCGGAGCCCGCGCGCCCGACCTCCCGACGCATTCCGCCTACCGCAGCCCCAACCCGGCTCCACACAGCCCCATCCAACACGCCCCTCCCCCCACCCCACCCCAACGCACCCCGCCCTTTACCCCACGCCGCACCCCCACACCCTCCCCCCCAGCCTCCTCTCTTTATTTCATTTTTTGTCTCTTTCCACCTACCCCTCAATCACCACCAATTACCCAAATTACGTTCCCCCCGTTATCACTTCCCCTCTTCCCCCTCCCCAAGTGGTTATGGCGAGATCCCATCCTAGCACACCGGCAAATCAAAAGGTACAAAAATGGAACAAACCCTGACACTTTCTCCTCTAAAGAAAAAAGAACAAGAAAAAGAAAAAGAAAAAAAAAGCAACTAAGAAAAAAGTTGCCCCTGCTTGGTCCTTGCTGGTGAATCTTTTGACGTATTATATTGTTCACGTCACAGACCAAAATCGAGCATATAAGTGACTGAAGTAATGTGCACGGTACACAAATTAGACTTTTATTTGTCAACTTCTGTTATGTATTTGTCATTTCTCTTTTAATAATCCACAACGAGATTTCTCTGTGGTTGACAATTTTCGGGAGGTCTGCTCACGAACGTCACATCCCCTAGGAGTGAGCGGCAGTGCGCCGTGTCGTCGGGTCGGCGGGTGCTCTCCCGGGGGTGTTCTAACAACAAAACACAACAATCTAAACAAAACAACTTACACAGGTTTTGAACAGCGCGGCCATCCCACCTCGTTTTTTTTTTTCTTCTTTTTTTCGCCTCGTGCAGTTTTTATTTTGTGTTTTTTTTTTTCTCCGGACCGTAGTGGTTTGTTCTCTGGCCGAACTTTTTTTGCCAGAAAACAACCCTTTTGTTGCCGTGGGCTTCTGTTACGTGATCGCGGAGTGCCGCTCCCTGCTAACTTGGACCGTCGGCGTTATCTGTCTCGACCCGAATGATTGGCGTCCAGATACCAACCACTCGCCGATTAATGCAAGGTCTTGTGGATGGGAGAAAAATATCGCAGGCTGAGCCGTGACTGGAACCAGCGCGCTCAGATTCTCTCGCTTCCTAGGCGGACGTGTTACCTCTAGGCCAGCATCACTCCACATTTCGTTCTCAGGACTGGCACACAGCCTTTTGATCCTGAATAAGCGTACACTGAATGAGGACAACAACAACGACAACAACAACAACAACAACAACAACAAAAAGCCAAAAAAGCAACACACACACACACACACACACACACACACACACACACACACACACACACACACAGACACACAGACACACACACACAAACACACACACCACACACACAGAGACACACACACACACACACACACACACACACACACACACACACACAGAGACACACACACACAGACAACACACACACACACACACACAGACAGACACACACA
>NC_134908.1:9766120-9778620 GCF_041734735.1 Babylonia areolata
GAGGGGGGGGTTGGGGAGAGAGAGGGGGTAGGGGGGGGAGGTGGGGCGAGGGGAGAGAGAGAGAGGATGGGGGAGTTGGGGAGAGAGAGAGAGAGAATGAATCTGATGAACATAAAAAAATATGTACGGACAAGAGAGAGACAGAGTGTCAAACATATGAATGCCCCCCCCCCCCACCCCCTTCCCCTCTGCTCTGGTCTGTCTCTCCCTCTGTCTGTCACTAGTGTCAGTCTCTCTGCCCCCTCTCTCTCTCCCTCCCTCTCTCTTTCACTCTCTCTCTGTCTCCCCCTCTCTCTCTCTCCCCCCCTCTCTCTCCCTCTGCCTCTCTGCTCCCTCCCTCTCTCACCCCCCTCGCTCTCCCTCTCTCTCTCCCCCCCTCTTTCTCTCTTTCCCTCTCTCTCCCCCTCTTTCTCTCTGCTCCTCCCTCTCTCACCTCCCCCTCTCTCTGCTTCCCCTTCTCTCTCTCCCCCCTCTCACTCTCTCTCCCCCTCTCTCTCTGCTTCCCCTTCTCTCTCTCCCCCTCTCACTCTGCCCCTCTCACTCTCTCTCCCCCTCTCTCTCTGCTTCCCCTTCTCTCTCTCCCCCTCTCACTCTCTCTCCCCCCTCTCTCTCTGCTTCCCCTTCTCTCTCTCCCCCTCTCACTCTCCCCCTCTCACTCTCTCTCCCCCTCTCTCTGCTTCCCCTTCTCTCTCCCTCTCACTCTCTCTCCCCCTCTCTCTCTGCTTCCCCTTCTCTCTCTCCCCCTCTCACTCTCTCTCCCCCTCTCTCTCTGCTTCCCCTTCTCTCTCTCCCCCTCTCACTCTCCCCCTCTCACTCTCTCTCCCCCTCTCTCTGCTTCCCCTTCTCTCTCCCTCTCACTCTCTCTCCCCCTCTCTCTCTGCTTCCCCTTCTCTCTCTCCCCCTTCCCCTTTCTCTCCCCCCCTCTCTCTCTTTCCCTCTCTCTGCCTCTCTCTCTGCTCCCTCCCTCTCTCTCCCCCCATCTCTCTCTGCTCCCTCCCTCTCTTACCCCCCTCTCTCTCCCTCCTCTCTGCTTCCCCTTCTCTCTCCCTCTCTCTCTCCCTCTCTCTGCCTCCCCCCTCTCTGCTCCCTCTCTCTCCCTCTCTCTACCCCCCTCCTCCCCTTCCCGCTCCCCTTATGTCTCTCATTGAAATTGCCTCAAAATAGTTTTTGTTTTGTTGTTGTTGTCGTCGTTGTTTTTACTCGCTTTAAACAAACAAAATTCTTGTCAGTTGATCACCAACTGTTGTATAATTAGGTTATCGACACGTCCCCGCCCTCCACCCCCACCCCCCCGACCCTCCACCACCACCACCACCACCTCTAGTCTTTTATCTTCTCACTCACCCTATGCTCCCCCCCCTGCCCCCCCTCCCCACACACACACACCCTCCCTCCGCTGGCTCCGTCCCACTTCGACTTCCCGCCCCGCCCCCCCTATCCATTCCCTTCTTCAAAAACAACATGTTTTATTAACTTTAATCTTCCCCCTTCACCATCCACCTCCCACACCCCCACACCCCCCATCCCCCAGCTCTCCCCATGCCCTCAGTCACCTCTGCACCCCTTCCACCTTTCCCCCACCACACCACCCCAACCTCAGTCTCTCCTCCGCCCCCATCCCCTCCCCCCTCCCCCCACCTCTCTCTCTCGAAACAGTCACTGTCACTAGTAGTCCCCGACACCTTCAAAAAGGAACCAGTTGCATTGCTCGGGACGGAAGAGCCTAGCATGGTCGTAACCTCGCTGCTAACTGTGTGCAGCATGGAACTGACCAATGGCGTAGTTTGGTCAACGTAGGCAACGTTTAGTCACGTGTAACTGTTAAAAAAAAAAAAAATTAGAACCAAGCAAAGCAACTGGCTCCTGGCAGCTGGGCCCGGCCGGGTTGTACGAAGCAGTCTTTGCAGTACTCACTTTGCTAAGTTTGTTTGCTTTTTAGTTTGTTAAGAATGTTCCTAAGTGTTATATGGGGTGAGTGGGTTGCATGAGCGGGCTTAGCAGCCGGTAAGTTTGCTTTTCGTTGATTAAGACTGGTCCTTGTCTCCATCCACGGTAAACTTCACGTGTACTTAGGAACATTCTGGTCTCAAAGCAAACTTTGCGCTGCAGAGATCGTCTTCATGAAACCCAGCCCAAATGATATTATCTTCAACAATCGATTTGAATACACATTATTTACACCCATATGTAATTTATAATATATATATATATATATATATATATATATATATATATATATATATATTAAGATCAAACATTTCTGTTAAAGAAGAAATCAACTTTTTTTTTAGTAACTCAATTCAGGTAACCTCCACGCCAATTTGGAACTTTAAAAAATATGTTCAGTTTTTTTTTTGTGCATGGGAAAAAGAATAAAGTCAAATCGTTATTCAAAACTTCGCATCATTCTCAATCACAATTTTTTTTAAATATATTTTTTTATTCACAATACACGATATTTCACGGTTTAGTCCGCGCAATATCCACAGTTTTCCTCCCGTCTCTCAAAGGCGGAATAGAATGAGTAGTGTCGATGCACGGACGCAGCAGTGGCCCCCTATGGAGCCACACTGGCAGAAAAGTCTCTGGGGCACCAAAGAAGACCTCATCAAGACCACCGCCTTCATTTCCAGCATAGGACTGCAAGTCTGAGACCATGATCACGGGGAACGCAGAAGAAGAAGAAGAAGAAGAAGAGAAGTTCACAACTAGGTGTGGACTTAACACTCCGACAGTCACACAGAGAGATTCAAAGATTCAAGATTCAAAAACTTTATTACTCAAGGATAAAGATTTTAGGCATCGCCCAGTCTCCCAATCTGTCCTTGTGACAACAGTAACAACAACAAACATTAACGATAACGACACAACAATAATAAGTTTGTTAACGCTGCTACATCTACTGCTACTGCAGCGAAGAATGATCACCAGCGTCATCATTAACATCGTAAAAAAGTAATAAAAACGAACGCATTCACACATTCATATCCATACACATGCACGCACTCTCTCCACCCAACACACACACACACACACACACGCACACACACACACACACACACACACACACACACACACACTTATGCACATACAGAGACATGACCGAAGTGAGGAACATATGGCGGACATAAAGAAAAGAGAGAAGCACAACTTTACCATTGCACATGTACAAAAGTGATTAATTTGCTGATGCAGAGAGAGAGAGAGAGAGAGAGTGGTGGAGGGGAAGAGGCAATGTCCACGTTTCTTTCATTCCCTCACCACTTTTCTGCTTGGCAGATGTGGTGTAGCGTATATGGATTTGACCGAACGCAGTGACGCCCCCTTGAGCTACTGATATTGAATACTGTGTGATTGTCAGGTGTGAACGTCCATTATTTATTTATTTATTTATGTTTTATTATTATCATTTTATTAGTATTACTAATATTATTACTACTACCTTTTTCTATATTATATTTATTTATTTATTTATTTATTTATGCAAGCTTATCTATTATTTATTCCCCCGTTGTTGTTTTTTTTTGTTGTTTTTGTTTTTTGTTTGGTTTTTTTTCAAGGCCTGACTAAGCGCGTTGGGTTACGCTGCTGGTCTGGCATCTGCTTGGCAGATGTGGTGTAGCGTATATGGTTTTATCCGAACGCAGTGACGCCTCCTTGAGCTACTGAAACTGAAACTGAAACTGAACGTCTATTAAATTCTGCCTATTGTTTTCTGGAAGAAAAAAACAACAACAACAAAAGAATACTGTTAAAACTGAAATCTTTGGTTTCTGCTATACGTAGTTCTTTTCATTAATGTTTTGTCTAGTGATACGATTATTTTTATTTTTATTTTATTTTTTATTTGGATAAAAAAAAAAATTAACTCACTCTCTCAATGTCTCTCTCTCCCTCTCTCTCCCTCCCTTTCTCTCTCTCTCTCTCTCTCCATCCCTCTCTCTCCACCCCCTATCTCTCTATCAAGATGTGAACATGGTCCTTTCTCTCTCTGTCTCTCTCCCCATCCCTCTCTCTCTCCATCCCCCCTCTCTCTCTCTCCCTCTTTCTCTCCCCCTCTCTCTCCCCCCCCCCCCCATCTCTCTCCATCTCTCTCCTCCCCCCCCTCTCGCTCTCTCTGTCTCTCTCACCGTCCCACTTCCTTCTGTCTCTCTGTCTCTCCCTCCCACCCTCCCTCCATCTCTCCTCCCATCCCTCATCTCTTCACCTCCCCCCCCCTTCTCCACCCCTCACCCCTACTCCCACATTCCCCCCTTCCCCCCACATCCCCCCCTCCATCAACCCACCCCCTTTAAAACGAGACAGAGAAAAGCCTATCACTCCCGGCTTGCGAAAGGGCCTGAAAGACACTTATCAAAGTGGTTTACTCTCTCTTTAACGGCCTGCTTATCGTTCAAACCTCTTCCTCCGTCTCTGTCTCTGCCTCTCTGTCTCTCTCTCTGTCTCCCTCTCTCTCTCTCTTTCTCTCTCTCCCTGTCTCTCTGTCTCTCTCTGTCTCTGTCTCTCTCTCTCTCTCTCTCTCCCTTTCTCTCTCTCTGTCTCTCTCTCCCTCTCTCTCTCTCCCTCGCTCTGTCTCTCCCTTTCTCTCTGTCTCTCTCTGTCTCCCCCCCTCTCTCTCTCTCTCTCTCTCTCTTTCTCTCTCTGTCGGCTTCGTCTCCCCCCCTCCCTCCCCCTCCCCCTTTCCCACCACCACCACCACCACCACCCCATTTTGTCTCTCAGTTGTCGCCCCTCTTTTCGAATGTGAGAGCTCTCCTCCTCCTCATCGGCAGTAAGTTTAGCTTTGCTTTCGCTCAAATGGCAGCCATCATAACGGTCAGTTTGATCGTCAGTGGAGGAGGGGAGGGGAGGGGGTTGGGAGGGAGGGAGGGTGTGTGTGTGTGTGTGGAGGGGGGGGCGGGGGGGGGGGGGCTTTTTCTGAAGAAAAGGCCGGGTGAGTGCCGTTTGGCTTGGCAAGTCTTAAAGATGTATTATAACAACCTTACGGGGGATGTTCTTCTGTCTCTCACTCTTGTCTCAAAAGTTTTCCGCCGCGTTTTTATCCTCGAATTTGTGTGCAATACAATCGCTTTTATGACGTCTGGGGGGAGGTGGGGGGGAGTGGGGGGGGGGGGATGTCTTTTTTGTTTGTTGTTGTTGTTTTTTTTCCATAAAAAGACACTTAAGAGATTTGTCCGTATTCTGTTTCTCTTAGGTATTGGTGGTTGTTTGTTTTGTTTTTTTTATATGATTCACTAGTGTTTGGGTGGGTTGTTGTTTGTTTGGGTGGGTTGTTGGATACTTTTTGTCTTGGTGTTTGAAAATGGAAGAGGGGGAGTGTGGGGGGGGGCAGTGGGGGGTGGGGGTGGGGGTTAGGGGAGAAGTCTTAGACAGATTGGGGGGTTTAAACTGTGAATGAACATGGTTGTTATAAAAGCGTTGGCTGGACCGTCTGGGTGTTTTTGTCCGTGTGTGTGTGTGTGTGTGTCCGTGTGTGTGTGTGTGTGTGTGTCCGTGTGTGTGTGTCTCCCTCCTGTCTCTTTTTCAGTCTGTGTCTCTCTCTGTCCGTCTGACCCTCTCTGTCTCTCTGTCTCTATCTCTCTCTCTCTCTCTCCATCCTTCTCTCTATCTGTCTATCTCTCCTCCTCCTCCTCTCCCCTTCTCCCTCTTCACCCCTCTCTCCTCCTCTCTCCCCTTCTCCTCTCTCTCTCATCCCTCTCTCTTTCTCTCTCTCTCCTCCTTCTGCTCTCTCTCTCTCTCATCCCCTCTCTCTCTCTCTTCATCCCCCCCCTCTCTCTGTCTCTCTTAGACGCATACATACGCACCACACATACGCACGCACACATACATACACACACACAAACAAACAAATGTGGGCACGCGCACACACACACACATACACACACACGCACGCACACACACACGCCCATAATTCAATACACAGTGATGATGGGGGGGTTTCGGGGGGGCTGGGGGGGGGGGGGGTGACGTGTTGATCGCTAAGGAGGATCTGACAAAGTGTGTTTTGTGTGGGAATTAAAAGCGTCTTGGTGATTGCCGTCATATTTCGTCCACACATCTCTGGTTGGGTTTTTTTGTTTGTTTGTTTGTTTTCTTTTTCTTACTTTTCTCCTGTCTTTTCTCTCTGATGACTCTGTTTCTGTGTCTCTGTCTGTCTGTCTCTCTCGCTCTGTCTTTCTCTCTCTCTCTCTCTCTCTCTCTCTCTCTCCCTCTCTCTCTGTCTGTCTGTCTGTCTCTCTCCCTCTCTCTCTCTCTGTCCCAGTCTCATTCTCTCAGTCTCAGTCTTTCTATGTCTGTCATTTTCTATCCCCCCCCCTCTCTCTCCCCCCTCCCCTCCCTCTCCCCCCCCCTCTCTATATGTCTCATTCTCTTGTCATTTTCTCTCTCTCTCTCTCCCTCTCTCTCTCTCTCTCTCCCCCCCCCTCTCCCAGTCTCATTCTCTGTCTGTATGTCTGTCATTTTCTCTCTCTCTCACTCTCTCCCTCTCTCTGTCTCTCTCTCTCTCCCCCCCCCCCCCCTCTCCCAGTCTCATTCTATGTCTGTATGTCTGTCATTTTCTCTCTCTCTCTCCCTCTCTCTGTCTCTCTCTCTCCACCCCCCCCCCTCTCCCAGTCTCATTCTCTGTCTATGTCTGTCATTTTCTCTCTCTCTCTCTCTCTGTCTCTCTCTCTCTCTCTCTCCCCCCCACCCCTCTCCCAGTCTCATTCTCTGTCTGTATGTCTGTCATTTTCTCTTTGCCGCCCCCCCCCCTCTCTCCTTCCCTCCTCGATCTCTGTCTCTCCCCATCTCTTTATGTCTGTCTCGTTCTCTCTCTCACACTCTGTCTCTCACTCTCTCTGTCCCTCCCCCCCCCCCTCTCTCTCTTCCCTCTCTCTTTGCATGTCTCTCTCATTCTCTCTCTCTCTTTCTCTCTGTCTCTGTCTCTCTCTCCCTTTCTCTCTCTCTCTCTCCCCCCCTCTCTCCCTGTCTCTCTCTCTCTCTCTCTCTCTCTCTCCATCTCAAGATTCAAGGAGCGACGAGCAAAGAAACGCAAGTTTGTTGACAACTGTAGTATTTTTCTGTCGCTAAAGTCTCCGCTGCATTAGAGACCATGACGGCACCACGTGACCTATACGATACCGAGGCAGAGAGCGAAGTGGACGGAAGTGGGGTGGGGTTGGGTGGAGGGGGTTTGGGAGGTGGGGGTGGGGGTTGGGGGGGGGGGCAAGGGGTTCGGAGTGGGGAGAGTGGAGGAGGATCTTGGAGGTGTTTACGCGTGGTTCTAAACCGCTCAGACAGTGAGGAAGAGTAGGGAAGGGGGCGGGGGGGGGGGGGGGGGGGGGGAGATGTCACCACCTTCATCACTACCCACCGCCACCATCATCATCATCATCATCACCACCACCATCATCGTCACCACTAGCAGCTTGAAGCAGTAGTCGGCAACAGCAGCAGCAGCAGCAGCATCTCTTACTACTGCGGCCTGAAGTTCCAGAACTAGTGTATGTAAGTATGTATATATATATATATCTGTGTCTCGGGCTCAGCCATCATCTGCTGGTCTGATGACGGGGGATTTCGTTTTTCAACAAACTCTGTGGCTGTCATCACCACCATCCACCACCACCACCACCACCATCATCATCATCATCATCATCATCATCACGACCGAGTCCTGTTGTAGGAAAACATCAGAAACTTTGGAGAAGTGAGAGAGAGAGAGAGAGAGAGAGAGAGAGAGAGAGATGGAGCGACAGTGACACAGAGAGAGGGAAAGAGGGAGGGGGCAAGGGAAGTGACTCACTGACTGGTAGTGGTGTGGTGATGGTGATACCATTCCACCACCTCCCTTATCTCTCTGTCTCAGTCTCTCTGTCTCTCTCTGTCTCTCTCTCTCTCTGTCTCTGTCTCTCTCTCTCTGTCACTGTCTCTCCCTATGTCTCTCTTTGTTTCTTTGTGTCTATCCTCTGTTTTTCTCTCTGTCGGTGTCGTTCTGCCCCCCTTCTCTCTTTCTGTCTCTATTTCTCTCTGTCTCTCTCTCTCTCTCGTTCCGTCTCTTTTTCTTCTTCTTTCTCCCCCTTCCCTCCCCCCGCCCTCCAACCCCCCCCCTCTCTCTCTCTCTCTACCCCCTCCCCCTCTCTCTCCATCTCCCTCTTTTTCCTACTCTCTCTCTACTAACTCTCTCTTTCCCAAACCTCTACCTTCTCTCTCTACTCCTTCCACCCCCCACCCCCACCCCCACCCCAACCTCAACCCCACACCCCTACCCCGTTGGAACCTGCCCACCCACTACCCCACCTCTCACCCACCAACACACACACACACACACACACACACACACACACACACCCACCACCCTCCCCGCAAGAGACGGCCCGGCCAGGTGCCCCCCCCAGTAGTGTTTCAGGTCTGTGGAGAGATTTTGCTTCCCGAGTTTGATCCGCCTTAGCAGCGACATAACGACAATATTATGACCAACGCCGAGGTGTTCACCCCGAAGTTCCCTGTCAGAAACTCACCGCGACAAATCAGATTGCTTAGGATCACTGAAGATGATGGAAAGGGGGGGGCGGGGGGGTTCGGGGGGGGGGGGTTGGCTGGCTGGAAGGGGAAGGGGTGGGGGGGGGAATGGTTAGGGGGGGGGGATTGGTAGAGGGGTGGGGGGTTGAGGAGAGGGGGAAGAGAAAAAAAGTATTTGTGGCGCGGAGTCTGAGCTCTTTGGATCTCTGTCTCTGTCTCTCTGTCTGTCTGTCTGTCTCTGTCTCTCTCTCTCTCTTTCTGTCTCTCTCTGTGTGACCCTGTCTCTTTTCTCCAATCTCTTGACAAATATCACTGCAAGACTTCTGGGACAGTATCCCTCCTCATCTGACTCAATGCCTGGGCGATGATTCCGAGGTGATATTTGGGAGTGTGTGTGTTTCTCTGTGTGTGTGTGTGTGTGTGTGTGTGTGTGTGTGTGTGTGTGTGTGTGTTGGTTCTGTTGTTGACGTTTTCCCTCTCAAAGTCCTCAACCAACCCCTTTCACCACCACCACCTTACACACACACACACCTTCCACTTTATCTTTCGTTCGCTCTCTCTATGTCTGTCTCTGTCTCACGTGAGTTTCTGTTCTTCTTCTTCTTCAGTTTAACGTCTATTCACTATAAGTGTTTTTTAGACGGAAAGGAGTAAAGTAGTGTATAAAGGAAAGGGAATGCATGTGAATATTAGTGTAAAAAAAAAATTTAAAAAAATAAAAAAGTTCATGTTATGTATCAGCGGAAAAGTATATCATAAGAAAAAGTCTAAAGAGGTTGTGGTGTGTATTGAATGATTTGTCATGGGAAGGAAAATGTGTATGTGTGTGTGTGTGTGTGTGTCTGTCTGTCTGTCTGTCTGTCTGTCTCTCCCCCCCCCTCTCCCCCCCCTCTCTCTCTCTTTCTCTCGATGTCTGTTTCTCTCTGCCTCTCTCCATCTCTCCCTCTGTCGCGCGCTCTCTCTGTATCTCTCACCTCTCTACACTTTCTACCCCCACCCCCCCCCCCACCACCACCCCTACACACACACACACACACCCTTCTTTTTCTCTGTCTCACATCCCTGTCTCTGTCTCTCTTTCTTTCTTTCGTGCTGTCATTCTTTCTTTCTTTAAGTCTGTCTCTGCCTCTTTCTTTCTTTCTTTCTTTCTGTCTGTCTCTCCCTTCTTTCTTTCTTTCTTCCTGTGACCCAGAGTGGCTGGGATGGCTGTGTATCGTACTTTCTTTCTCCTCCCTCCCTCCCTCCCTCCCTCTCTCTCTCTCTTTCTTTCCGAGTTCCGAGTTCTTTTTCTTCTCCCATTTCTCTCTCTCTCCCTCTCTCCTCACTCTCCCCCCCCTCTCTCTCTCTCTCTCTCTCTCTCTCTCTCTCTCTTTCCCCTCACTCTCTCCCCCTCCCTCCCTGTCTCTCTCTCTCCCTTCCCCTCTCTCTCTCACTCTCTCTGAGAGTTCTGAGTTCTCTCTCTTCCTGTCTCACACCCTGTCTCTGCCTCTGGTTGTTTTTCGTTTCTTTCTTTCTTTCTTTCTTTCTTTCTTTCTTTCTTTCTTTCTTTCTTTCTTTCTTTCTTTCATTCATTCTTTCTTTCTTTCCTGCTGTCCTTCCTTCCTTCCTTCCTTCCTTCTTTCTCCCTGTGACCCAGAGTGCTGGGATGGGCTGTGTATCGTCCCGGGCATGGCAAAGGCTTGACGTCAACTCTTGAGCCGCTTACCTTTTTTCTTTTTTTCTTTTTTTTTTTCTTTTTCAGCCAGGAAAAGGACAGCGCTGCAAAGACAGGAAAGTTTGGGTGGGGGGAGGGGTGGAGGGGAGGGGGGGGGGCTGTCCGGTGGGGCGGTTGTTGTTTGTGGAAGCTGGGAGGATGATGGGGTGTGTGTGGGGGGGGAGGTGTGGGGGGGGTGATATTGTGGGGTGGGTGGGTAAAGAGGTGGGAGGGATTTGGGGCAGTCACACAGTACCACAGACGACGCTGGTCTGGAATTAATATTAGGGGATGGGGAGGGAGGGGTGGGGGTGGGGGGTCCAGGGGTGGGGGTGGGGGTGGAATCAGTTGGAGTTGTTGGGACAGGAGCTGCTGGTGTGGTGTGGCTGGGGGGGGGGGGTGGGGGGGGGGATTGTGAGTGTGGGTATGGGTGGTGTTAAGATAGGCGGATAGTACAAGGTGATGCCTTTTTTTTTAATTCTTTTTTTCTTTTTTTAAGGTTGAGAGATGTGGAGGTGAGGAGGAGGGGAAAGCAGAAAGACGTGGAAGCGTTAAGGAGAGAGGGGGGGGGGAGGGAGGTTGAGGTGTGGGTGGGTGGGTGTGTGGGGATGAGGGGAGGAAAGTAAAAGAAAGATGCTGCGGTTTTTCTCGGGATAAGGGGGTGGGTGGGGTCAGGGTGGGGAGGAGGGGGGTGGGTCGTTGCGGCGTGTGGGGTAGGATCTGGGGGAGTGGGGTGGGGTAGGGGTAAGGGGGTGAGGTGGTAAGTGTGAAGGATTGAGGACGAGGTGAGGAGGAGGAGGAGGAGGGGGGAGGGGGGGTGGAATCAGGCATCCTGAAAAAGACTGATGGGTTTGTCTCGGGGAAGGGGATTCCGTTTAGCACCTCACCCTCACTCCCCAGCCCCACCCCCACCCCCCAAAACCCAAAAAATCGGCTTTGGGACACCTCCCCTTTCAAAAAAAAAAAAAAAAAAGTTTATGCGAGACAGAAAACAAGCTTGCAGTTGCGAAAAATAAAATGATGGAAGGGATGGTATGGCGAAAAGGGAAGGAGGAGGAGGAGGGGGCTGGATTGGGATGTGGGGGGTAGGGGGGGGGGAGCTGAGGGGGGGGGGGGGAGAGACAGACAGAGAGAGACCAGAAACGGAGACACACAGTGAAGGAGAGACAGAGACGAAATAGAGAGAGAGAGAGACAGAGAGGTGAGAAGGGGCTTAGGTGGTTATAGACGGTATGTGCACTGATGCAGTATGTTCTTCATTTCTTTTTCTTTTCTTTTTTTTTTCTCCCCCTTTGTTCCCCCCATCCCTTTGTTATAAACAGCCGCTGTCTGGTGCTTCAGCAATCACTGTCGCTTTGTGTGTCGGTTTAGGGCCGCGGGGGGTTATCGGTAGGGAGGTGGGGAGGAGGAGAGAGAGGGAGTTTATAAGTGAGGAGGGGAACGGGGGTGGGGGTGGGGGTGGGGCTTAACCGCTTGGAGTGGGCGGGGGGGGGGGGGATAAGCTCATTGATGCGAGAAAAGAGAATTAGAGGGAGCGGGATGGCTTAAAGGTTGAAGAGGTGTGTCCGTGAGAGAGAGAGACAGAGAGAGGCAGAGAGTGTAAGACTGAAAAAAAAAAAAAAAAAAAAAGTAAAAGAGGGGTGATGGAGATTGACCCGTTGGGCGAGTTGCGAGTTGATGATGAGATGACAGAGAGAGGGATTGGGGGTGCGGGGTGGGGGGGTTGCGAGTGGGGGAAGGGGAGAGACATAGAGAGAGACAAACAGTCAGCGTGGTTTTTGGGGGGGGGCTTTGTTTATGAGGGTCCGTGCATAGGGTTGACAACTGCTTGACAGCTAAGAAGAGAGAGACTGGGCGTCTTGACACACACCCCCTCCCCCCCCCCCCCCTCCCCCCTTTCTCCCTCCCTCCCTCCCTCCCTCCCTCCCCTTAACGGTCTCGTTTAGCAAAGCTGTACCAGTCGGACTCTGCAGTCCACCCTTTGTTTCTTGTCGTGGTGACGAGTTGTTGAGTTTGACGGCCTGTGGCTTGCCTGCCCTTGACGTCAGATTGATCAGAGTTGGGTTGTTTGTTGTTGTTTTTTGTAGTTGTTGTTGTTGTTGTTTTTTGGGGAGGGGGTGTCTTGGTCTTGGTTTTGGTGAGGGTTTTGTCGTTGTTAGGTGGGGGTGCAGTCCAGCGTGAGTGTGTGTGTGTGTGTGTGTCCAGGTGGAGGGGGTAGTAGGGATGGTGGGGGCTTTGTCTCAGAATGAACAGTGGTGAGGTTTGGGCTGTCCTTATGGCGTTCTGAAGGGAAGGGTGGGTCGGTGTT
>NC_134908.1:9786120-9796120 GCF_041734735.1 Babylonia areolata
TCACCACCACCACCACCATCATCATCACCAACATCACCACCACCGCCATCATCATCACCACCAAAATCATCCTCAGTAACATCCTCACCACCACCACCACCACCATCATCATCAGATCACCACTACTATGATCGTCATCAACATCATGATCACAACCATCATCACCATCATCAGAACCTGTCATCTTGCCTTTTTCGGTGTCCCCATTGGCTAACAAACTGCGTGGCTATGCTGTGCTTGGAATTATTATATGGAATTTTCTTCTTTCTCTTTTTTTTTTTTTAATACGTAACATGTGTAGGATGTGTGTGTGTGTGTGTTTGTGTGTGTGTGTGTGTGTGTGTGTGTGTGTGTGTGTGTGATCATTTATAACACGAGTGGTGTGTTCAAGCGTTGTTGCCGTGCTAAACCATTAATTCATTAATTCCCAGTTTCTCCCTCTGTGTCTCTGTCTGTCTGTCTGTCTGTCTCTCTCTCTCTCTCTCTCTCTCTCTCTCTCTCTCTCTCTCTCTCTCTCTCTCTCTCATTCTGTCTTGGCACACACTACACACACACAAAACAAAACGATATATATATATATATATATATATATATATATATATATATATAAATTGTTTTTATTTGTTTGCTCTTTCTTTCTTTCTTTTCTTTCTTTCTTCGTTCTTTCTACTTCTTTTTAAATTCTTTTTTTCCCTCTTTTTTCCTTTTTTTCATTTTGCTCTTTCTTTCGTTTTATAGGGGATTGGGGGTGGTTGCCCTTTTCTTTAATATGTTGGATATGTTGAATTGTACCTGCGTTGTTCTAATACTCGCTTTAAGGAATCTTTCTGTGTAAAAATAAATAAATAAATAAATACATTATAATAAATTGAGTCAGGTGATGTGATTTTGGTATTATTCATTTTGTCGTAACACACCTTGATAAATGACACTTTGATAAATCTTTGTGTGGAATAAAGTAGAGTAGGTGGGGTGTGTGGAAAGGCATAATTCCCGTTTTGGTTATACCCTCGATAACGTTTAAATTCGAAATAAAGGGGTTTTCCAAGTGGGTGTTGTACCCACTTTTTCCCCTTACGTTTCCATGTGTGTTTACACACAACTTGAATCTGTGTAATATCCTTGTGTTTCGGTTGACCGTGTGTGTGTGCGTGTGCGTGTGCGTGCGTGTGTATGTCCATGGTAAACTTTAACTTTTAGCATCAGCGCCAGTTTACTGGAAAACAGTGCAACAAGACAGAGAGAGAAAAAAGAACTATCACCACTTTACACGGTAGGATCTGACATAAAACCAGATAGAATATTGGGGGGTATATGTAATTTAAAACAGAAAATAAATAAAGCTAGGTACGTGTATGTGTCTGCTGTGTGCATGTGTTTGCGTTAAATGTAATTCAAAATAGAAAATGAATAAAGCTAGGTGTGTGTATGTGTCTGTATGTGCATGTGCGTGCGTTGTATGTAATTCAAAATAGAAAACAAATAAAGCTAGAGGTGTGTGTGTGTGTGTGTGTGTGTGCGTGTGTGTGCTCGCATACTTCTGTATTCATGAGAGAGAGAGAGAACCAAACCATACGAAATCAAACCAGATGATTTATTCAGACAGGCCATAGCCCCTACTGAAAAGTGGTGTGAAAAAAAAGTACAGTAATCAACCCTTTTGTCTGTAGAAAAGCAAATACTACCTACCTAAGGTATGAATACATTAATAATGCATAGTTCATTAATGTAACATCGAGAGACAGAGAGAGAGCTGATGATGATGATGATTTTAATTGAAGAAACACACAAGGTTCATTCCAATGGAGAGTTGGGGGATAGCTCATTCAGCGTTAAAAAAAAGAATGTGCGTGCGCGTGCCCACATACTTCTGTGTTCAAAGAGAGAGAGAGAGAGAGGGGGGGGTAGAAACAAGAGAGACAGACGGACACAGACAGAAAGTGTTCCGTCTGCATCTGGAAAATCAAATTCCAAGAAGACTGTAAAGAAAAAGGAGGAAAAAAAAAAAAAAAAAAAAACAGGCAGAGAAACTGACGCAAAGCGGAATCAAAGTCCAAATGGGAAGATGCAAAACAGCTTCTGGGGGACAGGGGAGGACGGGAGGGGAGGGGGGTGGGGGGGGGGCAGGAGAGAGAGAGAGAGGGGGGGGGCTGTTGGGTAGTTGGGACAGGGGGCGGGAGAGAGAGAGAGAGGTGGGGGGAAGAGAGAGAGAGAGAGAGAGGAGGGGGAGAGTTGTAGGGAAGAGATAAAGTGAGAGAAAAGAGTTCGAGAGCAGCAAGGGAGGGATGAAGAGACAGACAGAGACAGATTGCGAGAAATACGGGGGTGGGGGGGTGGGGGGGGTGGGGGGAATGGGGGGCTGGAGAGGGGAGAGAGAAAAGGAGAGAGTTATGTGGGAAGTAAAAAAAAAAAAAAAAAAAACAGGAAAAAGAAAAAGTTCATCCCATCATCATGGTCCATACGGAAGTCTGCACACCCAGTTTCTTCGGGTGGTTAATAGGATTTGATCAAGAATCGGTTATCTCCCCTCCTTTCCAATTGCCATGATAATCCCCCTTGAGTCTGCGCGGTAATGAGTGGCCCAGTTGCGCGGCGCGCGCTAAGGCGGGCAATTATTGCATTTTAGCCCCCCCCCCCCACCCCCACCCCCCTTCCTTCCTCTCTCTCTCTCTCTCTCTCTCTCTCTCCAGACCACCACCACTATCGGGCAAGGAGGAATTTGCACACACTTATCCCGTCTTAAGTCCAGGGATTTATATCTCATTTCCACGCGGGGGCAAAAAAAAAAAAAAAAAAAAACTTCCCCCGTAACCCATTGGAAAACAAATATTGGCCCTCCCTGATACCAGACCAGCCCCCAACCCCTCCCCCACAATCTCCCTCCACACCCCCAAACCCCCCATCTCCGCCCCACCCCCACACACCCACCTCCCTCTCCCATTTCTTTCGTCTCCCGACAGCCTCAGAAGGTGTTTGAAAAGCCAGCAGCTACCTATCAAAAGGAAACTTTTTTCTCTCTCTCTCCTCCTCCTCCCCCCCCCCCCTTCCCCGCCTCCCTCTCTTTCTCCCCGTGCTAAATCTTTCTTCTTTCTTGAGGATGGAAAAGAGGGACAGGGAGAGAGAGAGAGAGAGGTGCATGGCGTCTGGGAAGGAGGGAGGGAGAGAGAGAGAGAGAGGTGCATGGCGTCTGGGAAGGAGGGAGGGAGAGAGAAAGGGGGGGGAAGTGGAGAGAGACAGAAGAGAGAGACACACACATAGACACAGCGAGAGAGAGAGAGAGAGAGACAGAGATAGACTCAGAGAAAGAGGTATCTAGACAGACAGAGGGATATATATATATATATATATATTTAGACAGACAGAGAGCGATATGTATATATATAGAGAGAGAGAGACAGAGAGAGATCTAGACACAATTATATAGAGAGACAGAGACTGATATATTTATATATATATATATATATATATATATATATATATATAAAATAGAGACAGACTTAGATATATATACATATATCTAGACAGCCAAGACAGACTTTTATATATATATATATAGAGAGAGAGAGAGGGGGGGGGGGGGGAGGAGGGAGAGAGAGATCTAGACTGACAGACAGAGAGAGATACCTAGAGAGACAGACGGACACAGAGAGAGACAGACGGATACACAGACTAGAGACACACACACAAAGAAAAAATGAAAGGGGGGGGGGGGGTTACGTCGTTGGGGGGAATGCAGGGGTGTGAAGACGTTGGGAGTGTTATAAAAAAAAAAAAAATAAAAAAGAAAATGGAAAAAGAAAACATGTTCTTCCCGTTTAACTTCTCTCTCTCGCCAGTTGCTGGGTGATTTTTAAACGGGGGTGGAGGGTGGGGGGGGTGTTTAGCGAAGAGATGGGGTTATGGTGGGGTGGGTGATTGGGGGCCGGGGGGGGGGGGAGGCGTGGAGGGTTGTAGCTGGTCAAAGAAGCGGGGATAACTGTGCGTCAAAATTGGAAACAAGGGGAGAGAAAGGGGGAGGGGGGGAGGAGACTGCGAACTTTGTGTGTGGGTATGTGTGTGTAAGGGTGTGTGTGTGTGTGTGAGAGAGAGAGAGAGAGAGCGTGTGTGTGTGTGTGTGTGAAAGAGAGAGTGTGAGAGAGGGCGTGTGTGTAACGGTGTGTGTGTTGGGTGTGAGAAAGGTGTGGGAAGAAGAGAGAGGCGGATGGGCGAAGACAGATGGAGACAGAGAGAGAGTGAGAGAAGAAGAAGAAGAGGGGTAGACAGAGGGAGAGATGGAGAAGAGAGGGGAAGGGAGGATATGTGAGGGGGGGGGGGGGAGAAGAAGAAGATGAATAGACAGAGAGAGAGAGAGAAGAAGAAGAAGAGGGGTAGACAGAGGGAGAGATGGAGAAGAGAGGGGAAGGGAGGATATGTGAAGGGGGGGGGGGAGAGAAGAAGAAGATGAATAGACAGAGAGAGAGAGAGAGAAGAAGAAGAAGAGAAGAAGAGGGGTAGACAGAGGGAGAGATGGAGAAGAGAGGGGAAGGGAGGATATGTGAGGAGGGGGGAGAGAGAGAGAGAAGAAGAAGAAGATGAATAGACAGAGAGAGAGAGGAGAAGAAGAGGGGTAGACAGAGGGAGAGATGGAGAAGAGAGGGGAAGGGAGGATATGTGAGGGGGGGGGAGAAGAAGAAGATGAATAGACAGAGAGAGGGGAAGGGAGGAAGAGATGAGGGGAGAGACAGACAGACAGACAGAGAGAGAGAGAGAGAGAGAAATCCGGCTCAGAAATAAGAAAATAAATCAGTACTTGTCCACACCTTCCAACATAATGACAACGACACAGCCCTCGCGGGAAAGAAAGGCTGCCCCGGGCCCCCGACAGCTTTCTACAGAAAAACTCCACTGTGCTATGGAAACAAAATTAATGCACTTGCCGACAAGAAAAAAAGAAAAGGGAAAAAGAATACAGAAAAGAAATGGAGGGGGGGGGGGGGAAGTGTGCTACACTGCGGAAGAGCAGCCCGATACATAATACATACAATACAGAGTGGAGTGATGGCCTAGAGGTAACGCGTCCGGGCTAGGAAGCGAGAGAATCTGAGCGCGCTGGTTCGAATCACGGCTCAGTCGCCGGTATTTTCTCCCCCCCTCCACTAGACCTTGAGTGGTGCTCTGGACGCTAAGTCATTCGGATGAGACGATAAGCCGAGGTCCCGTGTGCAGCATGCACTTAGCGCACGTAAAAGAACCCACGGCAACAAAAGGGTTGTTCCTGGCAAAATTCTGCAAAAAAAAAAACAAACCTCCATAGATCCACTTCGATAGGAAAAACAAATAAAACTGCACGCAGGGAAAAAAATGGGTGGTGCTGTAGTGTAGCGACGCACTCTCCCTGGGGAGAGCAGCCCGAATTTCACACAGAGAAATCTGTTGTGATGAAAAGAAATACAAATGCAGTGCAGTGCAACATATACAATGCAATACTGTACAGCACGGTATAATACGATACAATGCAATACAACACCACGATGCAATACGATGCAGTACAATACGATACAATCTATCATGATACAGTTATGCCTCTTGACTCCTTGTGGAGCACAGGGCTGCCACAGCACTCCTCCAGCGGACTCGGTTTTGGGGCTGCCCTCCTCAGCCAGGTCCGTGTCCATCCGGCTGTCTTCATCTCATCCTCCGTGCTTCTTCTCCAGGTCTGCTTTGGTCTGCCCACTCTCCTCTTTCCTTGGGGGTTCCATTCAAGTGCCTGTCTTGGTGGCGTCTCCAGGTCTGCTTTGGTCTGTCCACTCTCCTCTTTCCTTGGGGGTTCCATTCAAGTGCCTGTCTTGGTGGTGTCTCCAGGTCTGCTGTGGTCTGTCCACTGTTCTCTTTCCTTTGGGTTTCCATTCAAGTGCCTGTCTTGGTGGTGTCTCCAGGTCTGCTGTGGTCTGCCCACTGTTCTCTTTCCTTTGGGTTTCCATTCAAGTGCCTGTCTTGGTGGCGTCTCCAGGTCTGCTTTGGTCTGTCCACTCTCCTCTTTCCTTGGGGGTTCCATTCAAGTGCCTGTCTTGGTGGTGTCTCCAGGTCTGCTTCGGTCTGTCCACTCTCCTCTTTCCTTGGGGGTTCCATTCAAGTGCCTGTCTTGGTGGTGTCTCCAGGTCTGTTCTGGTCTGCCCACTCTTCTCTTTCCTTGGGGGTTCCATTCAAGTGCATGTCTTGGTGGCGTCTCCAGGTCTGCTCTGGTCTGCCCACTGTTCTCTTTCCTTTGGGTTTCCATTCAAGTGCCTGTCTTGGTGGTGTCTCCAGGTCTGCTGTGGTCTGCCCATTGTTCTCTTTCCTTTGGGTTTCCATTCAAGTGCCTGTCTTGGTGGTGTCTCCAGGTCTGTTCTGGTCTGCCCACTCTTCTCTTTCCTTGGGGGTTCCATTCAAGTGCATGTCTTGGTGGCGTCTCCAGGTCTGCTCTGGTCTGCCCACTCTCCTCTTTCCTTTGGGTTTCCATTCAAGTGCATGTCTTGGTGGTGTCGTCTGGAGGCTTTCGCGGGGTTTGGCCTATCCAGCCCCATTTCCTCCTCCTGATCTCCTCACTGATGGGCACCTGGTTTGTTTGTTGTGTTCCAGAGGCAGGCATTTGATATGGTCTCTGGCCGTCTGATGGTTAAAATGTGGCTTAGGCATCTGTTGATGAAGGCCTGTAGTTTGTTGTGTGTTCGTGTTGGTTGTTCGCCATGTTTCGCAGAGCCGTGCAAGAGGACTGCTTTGACGTTGGTGTTGAAGATCATGTATTATGATACAGTACACGTTTATATAATAGTAGTGCGATTGTCAGTCGTGTCCGACTTACGACCATCAGAACAGCAGAGGAGACAGGCAACTGCTGTCCCGACTGTCTGGGGGAGTGTCTTGCCCAAGTTACCTCCACACTCTCTCGGCCAAGGTGTTTTTTTTGTTTTGGGTGTGTGTGTGTGTTGTTTTTTTTTACCCTCTCCATACGAACGGCGAAAGAGACGACGTTAACAGCGTTTCACCCCAATTACCGTCATCAAAATATTGCAAGCGGAAGGCTGTTATACTGAAGACGTGAATGTTGTCAAAGAATACCATTACCACAATTCTGACGACAGAAGCTAAAGGTTGGGTCATTGAGACACCCACTGGACATCCGAGGGGTCTGTGTAGAGGAGAAGAGAGGACTGGCCGTACTGAGTGAGTTAAGGACAGTCGGCGTTCGGATGGTTCCCAAAGGCCATCTAGCCCCCAAGGCTGCAGCACAAAGAACAAGTACAATACAGTACAATACAACACAATGCAATGCAATGCAATACAATACAGCACAGTACAGTTTCAGTTTCAGTAGCTCAAGGAGGCGTCACTGCGTTCGGAAAAATCCATATACGCTACACCACATCTGCCAAGCAGATGCCTGACCAGCAGCGTAAACCAACGCGCTTAGTCAGGCCTTGAGAAAAAATAAATAAATAAATAACAAAAAAAACAACAACAGTACAATGCAGTACAATACACTACAACACAATACACTACAGTAGAATGCAATACAACACAATACAAAACAGTACAATGCAATACAATGGAATACAATGCAATACAATGCAAAACAGTAGAATGCAATACAATGGAATACAATGCAATACAGTACAATGCAACACAATACAACACAATACAGTACAACACAACACAATACAATACAGTTGCAATACAATACAATACAATACATACTGCCCATCACGCTGTCAAAATCCAAACACGGTTTTGATCGTACAGAGTTCAAACCGAAGATAATTTCAAGACACAGAAAGCACAACAGTTGAGGAAGAGGAAGAAGAAACAAAAAGAAAAAGAAGAGGAGAGAGAAAAAAAATGACGAGTTATGCGCAGACAACGGTTCAGGAATGTAACCATCAGAAACTTCAAACAGCCGTGGGAATCGGCTTTCAGGAAGAGAAAATGGATTTTGATTTTCTTTTTATTCTCTCTCTCTCTCTCTCTCTCTCTCTCTCTCTCTCTCTCTCTCTCTCTCTCTCTCTCTCTCTCTCTCTCTCTCTCTCTTTTGCCCCTCTCTCCCTCCCCCCTCTCTCTATCTGTGTCTGCCTCTCTCCCCCTCTGTCCGTCTCCCTCTCCCTCCCCCTCTTCCTCTCTATCTTTCTTTCTCCCGCCTCCCCCCCTCCCTCCCCTCTATCTCCCTTCCCCTTCTCTCTCTCCCCCTCTCTCTCCCTCTCTCTATATCTCTCGCTCCCTCTGTGTATAAATCTCTCTCCCCTTCCATCTCCCTCTGTCTCTCCCTCCCCCTCTCCCTCTCTACCTCTTTCTCCCTCCTCCCTCCCTCTCTCTCCCTCTATATCTCGCCCTCTGTGTGTGTGTGTGTGTGTGTGTGTGTGTGTGTGTGTGTGTGTGTGTGTGTGTGTGTGTGTGTGTGTATCCTTCTCTCTTTCTCTCTCTGTCCCTCCCTCCCTCAGTCTCTCTGTATAGATCTCTCTCTCCTTCCCTTCCCCTGCCCCCCTGTCTTTCTCCCCCCCCCCCTCTCTCTCTCTCTCTCTCTCTCTCTCTCTCCTCCCTCTCCCTTTCTCCTTCTTTCTTTCTTTCTTTCTTTTGTCTTCTTCTGTTGTTGTTTTTTCCCCCCCACCTCCTAAGGAAGTAAGATCGAGAGAAGGAGTTTGACAACTCCTGTGACGGGCATTGATCATGATCACCAGACCCCCCCACCCCCCATTGTTGCAGTACGTCACAGTGCTTACCCCGCCCCCCCCCTCCAGCCCCCAACCCCCCAACCCCCACCCCCTCCCACTGCACCTTCGCCAGTCCCCCGACCCCCTCGTTCTCTAATCGCATCTCTTGAGCTGCCGCTTTGGTGCAACAAGGAGCTGACAGGTTTGAGGGGTGTGAGGGGGGAAGGGTTGGCTTGGGGGAGGGTGGGAGAGAGAAGGGGGGGGGAGACAATGAGCTTAAAGCCGGAGGGTAAGGGGAGGGCGGATGGTGGAGGGGGAGGTTCGCGTCCAAGTGCGGTCTTAACTCCCTTTTGGCAGAGCAGCGCTCATCATCTCTGTTTTTTTTTTTTTTTTTAGTTTCCTGCATTGGACGAGTTGTGGTGTGTGTGGTTTATTTTTGGGGTTTTTTTTTTGGGGGGGGGGGGTTGTGGGGCTGGGGGGGGGGCGGAGGGGGGTTGGTGGAGGATGGGGGGAGGTACACCACGGGGTAAGAGGGAGGGAGGGGGTGGTGGGGATGGGGAGGTAAGGGAGGGAGGGAGGAGGTGTGTGTGCGTGTGTGTGTCGCCTCGCCTTCAAACTCCTTTATATATATATATATATATATATATATATATGGACCTACTGCTCTTAATGTTCGGTGGTAGGATAGACCATATTTTCTACATATCGCAGTCGGAATCCCCAGCTATTCCTATACACCATATTTCTGTGTTTATAATACAGCACAAGGGAATTTTGCACTCTAAATTGACTGGATGTGAAAGGGTTAATATGAAGAAAAGAAGACAAAAAATACAGCGTTCAATAAAGAAGAAGAAGAAAAAAATAAGGAAAACTTGAGCAACAACAAGCCTGAGCTTATAATTATCATGCTCTTTGAGGGGGGGAGGGGGTCAAGATTGTAAAGACTGTGGGTGGTTTTCGTTTTGCCCCCCATGCCCCCCTCCCTCCCCCTTGCTCCCCCCCCCCCATGCCTCCCTCCCCCCCCCTCTCGCCCCCTGTCCTCCAAGCCACATTTCCTCCTTCCTTCTTTACTACTACTAGTATCCTACAGCGCCCCCCCCCCCCCCCACCATCACCACCCACCCCCCTCATTTTCCTTTTCTACACCACCGGACATTGGCGGTGGAGGGGGGGGAGGGGAGGAAGAATCCCATCCCAAAACTAAACAGCAAAAAAAATAAATAAATAAATAAATCAGTTGCAAAAGCAGCATTGACTTGAAAGTTGTGTACCTTGTGAAGGGAAGAGAGATACCACTTCTTTACTTTTACTGTGTGTCAAAGCAAACAATGTCAAAA
>NC_134908.1:9801120-9836120 GCF_041734735.1 Babylonia areolata
TTGACACGGCGGGCAGCGCCCCCTGCGAGGTGACGGCGGTGGAGCAGGACTCGTTCGCCATCCTGCCCGTGACCACGCCGCTCTGCGACCTCGTCAGGGCCGCCCTGGCCAAGCTCGGCTACTCCGCCACCGACGCCGTCAACGCCAAAGGTGAGATTCGAACCCCCTACCCCATGCCACCAACGCCCTGGGTTCTCTTCTCTCTCTCTCTCTCTCGTGTGTGTGTGTGTGTGTGTGTGTGTGTGGAGTGTGTGTGTGGAGTGTGTACCACCTTAGCTAACTCGCAAAAGGTCAGAATTGAACCCTCAGCCCACCCCCTAGTCATCATCCCGCATGTGCGTGTGTGTGTGTGTGTGTAGAGTTCACCTTTGCCAACTCGGCCACTGACGCCATTCACGCCAAAGATGAGATTCGAACCTCCAGTGTGTGTGTGTGTGTAGAGTTCACCTTTGCCAACTCGGCCACTGACGCCATTGACGCCAAAGATGAGATTCGAACCTCCTGCCCCATACTACCACCAATCCCCGGGTCCTTTTCTCTTGTGTTTGTGTAGCGTGTGTCTTGGCCAACTCGGCCCTCCTTTATTGTGAGGATTGAACCGCCAGCCCCCTAGTCCTCTTCTCGTGTATGTATGTGTGTGTGTGCGTGTGTGTAGAGTTCACCTTAGCCAACTCCGCCTCCAACAGCGTCAACGTCAAAGGTGAGATTCGAACCCACAGCCCCCTCCTATCCTAATCCTCCTATTGTATGTTCACCGTAGCTGACTCGGCCACCGACGCCGTCAAATGCGTCGAAGGTGATTGAACTCAGTCCTCTTGCACTTCAGCCACCTCGGCCGCTGACGTCGTCAACGGTGACGGTTAGAATCGAACCCCAAGTCCTCTCCTCATGTGTAGCGTGCAGTTTAGCCATCTCGGCAACCGCCAAAAGGTTAGCACGTATATGCGCTGTGACAAGACGTCTTAGTGAATAAATGAATAGATAAGACTTGAACAGCCCAGTCTGAGTCTTGTCATGTTTGTAGCATGCTCTGTAGCGAGCTTGCTCACCGACGCCGTCAGCAGAATCGAACCTTCAGTCCTCTTCTCGTGTGTATAACGTGCACCTTAGCCAACTCGGCTGCCGCCAAACGTGAGACTTGAACCCGGCCTTGTCATGTGTGTTGCATGCACTTCAGTGATATCTGCAACCTGCGCCGTCAACGTGCCAAAGGTAAGATTTGAACCCAGTCCCCCTTGTGTACAGCATGCGTTTTTAGCCCACCCGGTCATTGACGCTGTCAACGCGCCAAAGGTAAGAATTGAACCCAGTCCTTTCAGGTGTAGCATGCACTGTAGCGAGTTCGGCCATCGACGCCGTCAGCATAGCGAACGTGAGGATTGAACCCCAGTTCTGTTGTGTGTAGCATGCGCTTTAGCCCACTCGGCCACTGACGCCGTCAACGCACCAAAGGTAAGAATTGAACCCAGTCCTTTCGTATATACTTGCACCTTAGCGAGTTCGGCCATCGATGCCGTCAAAGCGGCAGAGGTAAGAATTGAACCCCAGTCCTCTTGTATGTGGCATAAAGTTGATAATTCAACCCAGTTCTGTTATGTGTAGCATGCACCTTAGGCCACTCACTAACGCTGTGAACGCAAAAAGTGAGACTTGAACCCAGAACTCTCACGTGCCGGAAGAAAGAGCCGCAGCATAAACGGTAAAGCGTTGGACTTGTGCAGGAGCCAGTTGCATTGCTCGGACGGAAGAGCCTAGTATGGTCGTAACCCGCTACTAACTGTGTGTAGTATGGAACTGACCAACGGCGTAGTTCAGTCAACGTAGGCATTTTAGTCACGTGTTAACAGTCAAAACGTTAGAACCAAGCAATGCAACTGGCACCTGGCCCGGTGTTCACTGGTGACCAGGGTTCGAGGCCCCGTCACGGCATGGTGTTGTGTCCCTTGTGAAAGACACCTGACTTCCTTTTTACCTCACCCCACCTTACTGTGAATGAAGGCACCTGACACTTTGGTTGGGGAAGGTTAATCCTTTCACCGCCAATCAATTCAGAGTACAAAATTCCCTTGAGGTATAAACACAGAAAAGACAGTGGCTAAGAACAGCTGGGGATTCCCCCTGCGATGTATAGAAAATACGGCCTATCCTACCACCGAGCATTAAGAGCAGTAGGTTCATGGATAACAGACCAATGAATGGCCACCTTTCAGTGACATGGGACCTCTACCACGCTTGTGTATAAATGCGGGCTTGGCGGTGAAAGGGTTAAATCAGCGGATTTAGAGGATTGGGCCCCGCCCTCCTATACCGAGCCATGGTGCCAGCTGCATTGCTTGGTTCTAACCTTTTGACAGTTACACGTGACTAAAATGCCTACGTTGACCGAACTGCGCCATTGGTCAGTTCTTCCATGCTACACACAGTTAGTAGCGGGTTACGACCATACTAGGCTCTTCCGTCCGAGCAATGCAGCTGGCTCCTGGACACAGTGGGTGGGAATTCACTGTCCCCATGGTTGCCAAAGGCTATGGGACCTATAACCTTTTAAGCTACGAGTAACCTCTCGTAGTCAGCACGCAATTTTGCGAATTCAGCCACCAACGCTGTCAGCGCACCAAAAATGAGAATTGAGCCCAGTCCTCTCGTGTGTAGCATGCACGCACGCACGTGCACCCTAAAGAACCCATGGCAACAAGAAAATTGTCCTCTGGCCAGAATTATGCAGTATAATCCATACACACGTGTGTGTTTGTGTGTATGCGTGCGTGTGTATGCGCGTTTGAGACAGAAGCTTAACAAAAACGACATGGGAAACGAATTATGAGCGCATAAAGGTTGCTGTCGGTCCAGTTAGGCATCCTGTTGTGCAAATGAATCGATGTTTGTAAAGCGATTAGGGCTTGGTCTCTGATCGGGTATAGGCGCGAAATAAGTATTCATATCAACCATTCAGTCCAGTTTGTGTGTGTGTGGGTGGGTGTGTGAGGGGGAGGGGGGGCGGCCGGGGTGGTGGTGAGGAGGGCAGAATATGGGACATTTTGTTTTCTATATTTCGATATATAAAATCTTGGATATCACGTATGAACCATGTAGAAAGCCTGGTATTGCCAGTGAACCATGTAAAAAATCAGGATAGGAACCATGTAGTTATCAGGACATCACCCCTGAACCATGTAGAAATCAGGTTATCACCCCTGAACCATGTAGAAATCAGGTTATCACCCCTGAACCATGTACAAATCAGGTTATCACCCTTGAACCATGTAGAAATCAGGTTATCACCCCTGAACCATGTAGTCATCAGGACATCACCCCTGAACCATGTAGAAATCAGGATATCACCCCTGAACCATGTAGAAATCAGGTTATCACCCCTGAACCATGTAGAAATCAGGTTATCACCCCTGAACCATGTAGTCATCAGGACATCACCCCTGAACCATGTAGAAATCAGGATATCACCCCTGAACCATGTAGAAATCAGGTTATCACCCCTGAACCATGTAGAAATCAGGTTATCACCCCTGAACCAGGACATCAACCATGAACCGTGCAGAAATCAGGACATCAACCATGAACCCTGTAGAAATCGGGATATCACCAGTGAACCATGTTGAAACCTGGATAAGAACAATGTCGGTATCAGGACATGAGTCATGAACCATGTAGAAATCGGGTTATCACCCCTGAACCATGTAGAAATCAGGTTATCACCCCTGAACCATGTAGAAATCGGGTTATCACCCCTGAACCATGTAGAAATCAGGTTATCACCCCTGAACCATGTAGAAATCAGGATATCACCCCTGAACCATGTAGAAATCAGGTTATCACCCCTGAACCATGTACAAATCAGGACATCACCCCTGAACCATGTAGAAATCAGGTTATCACCCCTGAACCATGTAGTCATCAGGACATCACCCCTGAACCATGTAGAAATCAGGTTATCTCCCCTGAACCATGTAGAAATCAGGTTATCTCCCCTGAACCATGTAGAAATCAGGTTATCACCCCTGAACCATGTAGAAATCAGGTTATCACCCCTGAACCATGTAGAAATCAGGTTATCTCCCCTGAACCATGTAGAAATCAGGTTATCACCCCAGAACCATGTAGAAATCAGGTTATCTCCCCTGAACCATGTAGAAATCAGACATCAGCCATGAATCTTGTAGAAATCGTGATATGAACCATGTGGAAATCAGGACATCACCTCTGAACCATGTAGAAATCGTGATATGAACCATGTGGAAATCAGGACATCACCCCTGAACCATGTAGAAATCGTGATATGAACCATGTGGAAATCAGGACATCACCCCTGAACCGTGTAGAAATCGTGATATGAACCATGTAGAAATCAGGACATCACCCCTGAACCATGTAGAAATCGTGATATGAACCATGTAGAAATCAGGACATCACCCCTGAACCATGTAGAAATCGTGATATGAACCATGTGGAGATCAGGACATAGACCCTGAACCGTGTAGAAATCGTGATATGAACCATGTGGAAATCAGGACATCACCCCTGAACCGTGTAGAAATCGTGATATGAACCATGTGGAAATCAGGACATCACCCCTGAACCATGTAGAAATCGTGATATGAACCATGTGGAAATCAGGACATTGACCCTGAACCATGTAGAAATCGTGATATGAACCATGTAGAAATCAGGACATCACCCCTGAACCATGTAGAAATCGTGATATGAACCATGTGGAAATCAGGACATCACCTCTGAACCATGTAGAAATCGTGATACGAACCATGTGGAAATCAGGACATCACCCCTGAACCGTGTAGAAATCGTGATATGAACCATGTGGAAATCAGGACATCACCCCTGAACCATGTAGAAATCGTGATATGAACCATGTGGAAATCAGGACATCACCTCTGAACCATGTAGAAATCGTGATATGAACCATGTAGAAATCAGGACATCACCCCTGAACCATGTAGAAATCGTGATATGAACCATGTGGAAATCAGGACATCACCCCTGAACCATGTAGAAATCGTGATATGAACCATGTGGAAATCAGGACATTGACCCTGAACCATGTAGAAATCGTGATATGAACCATGTGGAAATCAGGACATTGACCCTGAACCGTGTAGAAATCGTGATATGAACCATATAGAAATCAGGATATCACCCCTGAACCATGTAGAAATCGGGCTATGAACTGTGTAGAAACAGGAAATCAGCCATGAACCATAGCTAGAAAGCACGATATCCCCCGTGAGTGAACCTTCATGCAGAAATAAAGATATCTTCCATGAACAACGGGATTTTGTCCACGAACTTTTTACAGGCAGAATATCGCCTGTGAGCCTTGTGCACAAAGCACAGACTGTTCGCCACTTCAAAAGGAAATAAAAAGGCCCGTAATTTTCCATGCGGGATAATCAGATGATCTGGTTTAGATGTTTTATTCAAAGTGGAAAACTTAAGTAAAACTCTATGCTTGGGCTGTGAAGAAAAGTGAACAGCTAGCGCAGAGAAAAGCCCCCTTCCACTGGTGGTGTTTTACAGATATAACCCACACACGCTAAAAAAAAAAAAATCGAAATAGGATTTCAAGATGAGAGAGCCAGCCATTGGTTTGGGGACATAAACTGGTGGGATTTCGTCCCCAAATGTTTCAGTTCTTTATCGGGAGAGGATCATGGAGATTGTAGTCTTTATGTGCCGTGGGTGTTTTTTTTTTTGTTTTTTTTTGGTTTTTTTTCCTTTTTTTTTTTCTTTGTGTTGGGTTTTTTTGTGTCTTATCTGCTGTGTTACTGTTGTGCTTGACCTTTGTTTTTGCACACTCACAATACAATACAGTACAAGTAGTAATCCGCGTGTGGGGGGTGGGTAGGGGGGTGGGGGTGGTGCGGGTGTGTGCTGATTATCTGGTTGTGGTTTTCCGCAATTCATCTTTATTCTTATCTTATCTGTCTATTATAATTAATGTGCAGTATAGTAGGCTGTGTTTATAATTGTATTCAAATAATGTTTCTTAATTCTTTCTGTTTTTACACTAAGAATACTAGTTATTACCTGCAGTGTGTGGATGTATGTATGAAACGATGTGTGTGATATTTTTTACATTTGTATCTTAGTAATATTCGTAAAAGCTGTTGTTGACTTTTACAGTTACGGTCCCCATGTTGTTTACTTGTCTATGTTGTGATAATGCACCTGACCAAATTTCTCCAGTTGGAGATAATAAAGTTATTCTTATCTTATCTTACAGTACAATATGATACAAGAAAGTACGATGCGACACAATACAATATATTTCTTCTATACACTACAATACGTCTCAATAAAATACCATACTATAACATACAATAAAATTCTTCTTTATTGACCCATTATGGAAATTAAATGTTTGGATTTCAGCGCCTTACCATCAATTAAGTCTTGAAAGAATGACTTTCAAATCAACACGTAAAGCTCTGCATATAATTTACATATCATTAACAGTTGGCATTCACTCCGGGTCAATGGATGTGAATGATTTACTGTTGTATGGTGATTTAGTTCATTCACACTGTGGTCTGTGCCAAGCGTGACGATCGGTACACATGCACTGTCTGGTTGATCCCAGGTGTGATCATCGGTACACATGCACTCTTGGTTTGCGTTTGGTGTGGTGATGACGATGAATATTATTATCATCATTAGTAGTAGTATCATTAGCTCTCTTCATACGAACGGCGAAAGAGACGACGTTAACAGCGCTTCACCCCAATTACCATCATCAAAATATTGCAAGCGGATGGCTCTTATACTGAAGAGGTGAATGTTGCCAAAGAATACCACAGTTCTGACGACGGAAGCTAAAGGTTGGGTCATTCAGACACCCACTGGACATCCGAGGGGTCTGTGTAGAGGAGAAGAGAGGAATGGCCGTACTGAGTGAGTTAGTACGGATTATTTTATAGCGCTTATCCTTGGGTCGGAGAGCGAACGTTCAAAGTGCCCTTTCCAAACACCAGGAATTTGTTTGCACAACAGGCTGCCTACATGGGTCGAGTCGACTGGTGCAGCTGCCTTTAAGGATGGGTACAGACGTACCGCTGTCCCGCGACGGTCGGTACACGCGCACCGCTGTAAGGGATGGGTACAGATGTACCGCTGTCCAGTTGAGATCAGTAGGCCTACACGAGTCCTGTTGTTAGTCGTGGGTACATATGTACAGCGGTCCCGTGACGGTCGGTACACGATCCCTGCTGTTAAGAATGGGTACAAAGGTACTCGCGCACCGTTGTTTGGGATGGGTACAGATGTACCGCTGTCTCGTAGCGGTCGGTGCGCGCGCACCGTGTAAGGGGCGGGTGCAGATGCACCGCTGTCCTGTGGCGGCCGGTACACGCGCACCGTTGTTTGTTTTTGTGTGTGGCAGGTGCCATTCAGCTGAAGAACTGGAAGCCTCTGTCGTTTGACGTCATCACTGACGACAAGGAAGCCACTATCGATGACATCCTGAGGGAGCTGAAAGAGTACACCCTTCGCATTCGTCTGTCCAGGTGGGTGTGTGTGTGTGTGTGTCTTTGCTCTGTGTGTGTGTGTGTGTGTGTTTCGCCCACCCCCTGCCCCCCACCACGCCCCTCAACGCCATCCACTCTCAACGGCAAGGGGGCGCTTCCAGCCGTGTGTGAGCGAGCTCTTCTCACATCTCTTTTTTGTTGTTGTTGTTGTGGTTGGTCTGCTGTGCTGCTCTTTTGCACTCACTCTTCTTCCACTTCCTTCCTCCTCCCCCCCACACCCCCAGCCCTCCACGCCACACACCCCACACACACACACGCACACATCCTCTTCCCACACACCCCACACATGCACTCTCGCACCCTCACACACCCACACACACACACACACACACACACCATTCCACACACACACACACACACACACGCACACATCCTCTTCCCACACACCCCGCACATACACACACACACACACACACACACACACCATTCCACCCTTCCCCCCGCCCCCTCCTCCACACACACACTCCCACTGCCCCACACACTCACAACCACCCACACACTCCCACACACATTTTCACACCCACCCACACTTTCACATCCACCCACCCACATTTTCACACCCACCCACACACACTCTAACATCCACTCCCGAAGACGGAGTGTGGCTACGTGAATGGCAGGGTTAAAATATTTTGTTAAAAAAAAGGCGGGGAGGGAGGAGTGGGCTATAGGGAGGAGGGTGTGTGTGGGGGGGGTCATGACAGAAAAATTCTGTTCCGTGGTTCACCGTGGGCCCCATGGCGGTGGTGGCAGAGTTGGGTCAGACAAGGCGTTGGACCTGTGTTCACCACTCATCTAGGGGGCACGGAGTTAACAACGTGCGTGTCTTGGGTTCGAGGCTTCTGGTGGTGGTGATTTGTATTTGTATTCGTATTTCTTTTTATCACAACAGATTTCTCTGTGTGAAATTCGGGCTGCTCTCCCCAGGGAGAGCGCGTCGCTACACTACAGCGCCACCCTTTTTTTTTTTCTTTTTTTTTTTTTTTTTTTTTTCCTGCGTGCAGTTTTATTTGTTTTTCCCATCACAGTGGATTTTTCTACATAATTTTGCCAGGAACAACACTTTTGTTGCCGTGGGTTCTTTTACGTGCGCTAAGTGCATGCTGCACACGGGACCTCGGTTTATCGTCTCATCCGAATGACTAGCGTCCAAACCACCACTCAAGGCCTAGTGGAGGGGGAGAAAATATCGGCGGCTGTGCCGTGATTCGAACCAGCGCGCTCAGATTCTCTCGCTTCCTAGGCGGACGCGTTACCTCTAGGCC
The DNA here is from genome assembly GCF_041734735.1 of Babylonia areolata. NCBI lineage: Eukaryota > Metazoa > Mollusca > Gastropoda > Neogastropoda > Buccinidae > Babylonia > Babylonia areolata. The sequence continues at coordinate 9,809,942 of NC_134908.1, forward strand.
ATCACTCCCCCTTGGGGAGAAGGGCACTGGGCACTGGCTCCGAGTTTCCTCGTGTCCAACCCACCCGAGGTGTGTGTGTGTGATTGGGTGCACTTGACTTGGGATGGGGAAGGTTTGAAAATGTATAAGATATAATAATAAATAAATAAATAAAGGAGAGGGGGGAGGGCAATAATTATCCACAATTCTTTCCCCTCCAGACGGAATGAGTAATGTTCACAACTACAAGGCGTGGACGTTCACTCCGTCAGTCCCACAGAGGAGTAGGGAGAGAGGAGGAAGAAGTGTAGATATTTGCAAAAACAAAAAAACAAACAAACAACAAACAAACAAAAAAAGTAAAACAAACAAACAAAACAACAAAAAACAAAAACAAAAAAACAAACAAACAACAAACAAAAAAAGTAAAACAAAACAACAAAAAACAAAAACAAAAAACAAACAAACAAACAAACAAACAAAACTGCGGAGGTTAGAGAACAGGTGCCCGCGTTTCCTGTGCTGACTCGTGCACACAGCTGGTGTGGCTTTTACTGTCTGGATGGTCGTGAAAGGCTGTCTGAGGTTTGACTTCTTGTTTTAATAGATCAGCAGTGGATTAATAGACGTGTGAGCTGTGAATTCACTGCCCGGTTGGCTGTTAAAGTCCATCGGACCTAAAACTTTTTTTCTTTTTTCTTTTTTGACTCACTTGTGTAAACAAAGTGAGTCTATGTTTTAACCCGGTGTTCGGTTGTCTGTGTGTGTGTGTGTGTGTGTCTGTGTGCCCGTGGTAAACTTTAACATTGACATTTTCTCTGCAACTACTTTGTCAGTTGACACCAAATTTGGCATAAAAATAGGAAAAATTCAGTTCTTTCCAGTCATCTTGTTTAAAACAATATTGCGCTTCTGGGATGGGCACAAAAAAAAAAGAATGAAGCCTAATTATATGCAAACTGCATTTACTGTTATATTTATATTTTTTGTATTCTCTAAACTTGGCACTTTGATCTGATATTCTGACCCAACAGCTAGAGCAGTCATTATCATTTTTTGTTCAAACAGGAACTTCTTTTGCTAAGCATGGAAGTTTTACTTATTTTGCAAACGTTTTGGTGCAGATAGTAAAAAAAAGGGAAATTACTCTGTAATGCTAGGGGAGTTAATTTGCTTTAAACTGATCTTTCTCATCTTAAATATTACATTTTGAAATTATACTCAATACATAAAAAGCTTGGATTTTTTTTTTAAAGTGTATCACAAGTGAGTCTTGAAGGCCTTGCCTCTCTTGTTTAATATACAGCAGTGGATTAATTAGACGCATGAGCTGTGAATTCACCACCCAGAAGGCCGTTAAAAGTCTGTTGAACCTTAAACTTTTTTTGTTCTTTTTTAATATACAGCAGTGGATTAATGGACATATGAGCTGTGAATTCACCGCCCAGATGGCCGTTAAAGTCTATCGGACCTTAAACTTTTTTTTAATATAATTTTTGGCATGAGTATACACGAGTTGATGAACAAACGTGGGAGCTGTTACCCAGGAGTGTCAGTAAGCTTGAAGTCGCCCAGTGTTTCATGTTGTTTACAGTTGTAAACTCGACTGGATTTCACTGTAGCTTGATGAAGCCTTTTGTACACGAAAGTGTGTCTTCACAAGTGACTGAGAACGTTGATGTTTTTGACTTTTTTGCATTCATTATCAGTTGTTTCGCTTGTCAGTTTAACGACTTCTCTTTTACGAAGTCCTTTAAGTAATTTCCTGTAACTGTATTTAGAGGGGGTGTTTTTTGTTTGTTTGTTTTGTTTTTCTTCCAAATTTCACCCACATTTTTACCCTCATTTGCCCAGTTTCCCCCAACCCTCCATTCATCCACATCTCCCACCCCTTCTAACCGATAATGCTCAGATGTATTCATAAATACTTTAACAAAATGTCTTCAATCACCGATATGTGTGACGGGACATTAAACAAAAATTCCTCCTCGACTGGATTAACAGTGTCTCTTTGCTGGGCGTTCTTTGGGGACACCACAACGTGTCTTTGTGCCATGCTTGCAGCGCTCATTATGTCTGTGTGTGTCTTCCTTTCTGTTTATCTTTGTCTCTGTGTGTGTCTGTGTGTGTGTGTGTGTTTCTCTCTCTCTCTCTCACTTCCCCATTCTTTCTTTTCTGTGTTGCAGTTCCTCTCTCTCTCTCTCTCTCTCTCTCTCTCTCTCTCTCTCTCTCTCTCTCTCTCTCTCTTCATCTCTCACATTTTTCTCGGTCTCTCCCCTTCCTTCTCTTTCAGCCCCCCTTTCTGCCTTTCTCTCTTTCTCTCTCTCTCCTTTTTCTTCTTTCTCTCCCTCACCCTTCCCCTACCCCTCTCCCTCACCATCGTCCTACTTCCTCTTCCTGTCTCTTCTGTCTGTCTCTCTCTCTCTCTTCCTCCTTTCTCTTTCTCTCTCTCTCCCTCCTTTCTCTCTCTCTCTTTCAGCCCATCCCACTTTCCTTGTAGATCTCCCTCACTCTGTTGTGTGGGACGGGACAGGGGATGTTTTTGGTATCTGGTTATCTGAACATGTTCACCGTGAGCTTGGCACACTTGTTGTGCATGGATATGATCAGGACACAGTATGACACTCGGGTATTCGTGTGGACCTTGGAATTGATGTGACGATCTCCCTCTTCTGAGTAACAGTGCTGCGAAGGTGTGTAGCGTGCTGTTGCTTGTGTGTGTGTGTGTGTGTGTGTGCGTGTGTGTGCGCGCGCGCGTGTGTGTGTGACCCAGACAGTGGTACATTCTGTTTTCTCCGTTTTTCGATGATCGATGAACGATGATGGTTAGGGCTGACAAAAGGTGCCGTTTAGGATTGCGACTGTTTGACAAGGCTGCGCTTTCATAATGTAAGATATATATATATATATATATTTATATATAGTTATATCCTGGCATCAACCAGGCTGAGAGATACAGACACCTGCAGTGTCGGCCAGGAGAAGTCGATTGATCAACACACTCCAAAGACGCATCCGTGAAGCGGATGATGACCTTCGACTGTGTGGTCCCAGTCCGCCTGCCCGCTTGAGCCCATAGCACACACTCGGCTGGCCACGAACTGAAAATATATTTAAAAAAAATAAAAAAGTAAAAGGTGGTAGGTGAGGAGGGAGGGGTGGAGGGAGACCTGATGAGGGGATCGAACCTGCTTCTTCCAGTTGTCGGATCGCGAAGTGAACCACTTTGCCACGACAGGTGGTAGGTTTTAGTTCTGTTAGCGTGATATGCTTCTTCTTCTTCTTCTTCTTCTTCTTCTTCCTCTTCTTCTTCTTCTTTGGATTATCCTTTTGACTAGAAATCTATTTCCGGGTAGAAGAAAGAAAAAGATAGTATGGCAGAGGTTGACTACAAATACATCGTTGTAACGACTGTGCCATTGTCTTGTAACAAGGAAAACACACACACACAGACACACACACACACACACACACACACATTCACACACACACACACACACACACACACACACACACACACACACACACACACGCACACACACAAACACACACACACACACACGCGCACACACACATTTTTTTCTTTTTCTTTTTTTTTTTTTTTTAAGAATAAGAATAAAGGCTTGATTCCCCCTCCCCCACCCACCCCACCCCCTTTTTTTTTTCTTTTTCAAAGGAGAAAGACTTGATGCCTTACATTTTTCAACGCCTAACACAATACACTTTATCTACACCTCAGAGAATAGTGCACAATTTCAAACACACGTGTTCCGATGAACAGCTTCAAAAAGCGATGTTACAGCCAAAAGATTACACTAATTCAGCGGTTTATAAACGAACGATAACTGGGGTTGTTGTTGGTTTTGGGGGTGGTTATTTTTTCATTGTAAAAAGAAGAGATAAATGAAAAGAAGTGCACTCGCAAGAAAAACACCTATGGGACTGGAGCTCCTTATAGGCTGCATACACCGCTGTTTCGGAGAAGAGGAAAAAGTGTTATTTCACTATGTCCTCGGGAAGAAATGTGTGCACGTTCCCAAGTGACAGCGAATGAGGCATTGCGCGCAGATTTTCCTGCATAGTAATCCACAACAAATATTTTATTTATTCATTGTTATTCACAGGGGAAGTTGAATGTCGGCATATCCCTCCTAGACAGATAAATCAAGTCGGATAAAAATGTCATTAAGTAATAGAGAATAATCAGTCGTAAGTGTTGTAAAAAGCAGAATCATGGAACTGAGAAGTACAGATCGCGTGGAATGTCAGTTGGAAGGGATTTTCGTGGAAGATGCAACATAATTAGAAGTACAAACATCAAAATCAGCGGGACAAGGTCAGAAATAGTGAAGAAATTCAAGTACTTTGGCTCCATCATATCGGACGAAGGTTCAAAACCTCAGATCGTGGCGGCAAGGATGGCACAAACAGCAGCTGTGATAGCAAGACTCCAAACCATCTGGAGAGACAAGAACATGGGCCTGCGTGCCAAGATTCATCTCTTGCGCTTCCTTGTCCTGTCAGTCTTCCTCTAAGTCCTGCGAAACTTGGACGCTCTCAGCGACGGGCGCAATAGCCGAGTGGTTAAAGCGTTGGGCTTTCAGTCTGAGGGTCCCAGGTTCGAATCACGGTGACGGCGTCCTGGTGGGTAAAGGGTGGAGATTTTTACGATCTCCCAGGTCAACATATGTGCAGACCTGCTAGTGCCTGAACCCCCTTCGTGTGTATATGCAAGCAGAAGATCAAATACGGCACGTTAAAGATCCTGTAATCCATGTCAGCGTTCGGTGGGTTATGGAAACAAGAACATACCCAGCATGCACACCCCCGAAAACGGAGTATGGCTGCCTACATGGCGGGGTGAAAACGGTCATACACGTAAAAGCCCACTCGTGTGCATACGAGTGAACGCAGAAGAAGAAGGACGCTCTCAACAGACAGACAGACAGATCCTGGCAACAGAAATAAGATGCTTTCAGAAAGATCTTGGGAATCCACTACTCATGTCATGCGACAAACGGAGATGTCTGCAGCAATGTTCAACAATCAGTAGAACCTCGTGATAACCTCTGAGTCGTCAATAAACGGAAAAAAATGAAGTGGTACAGACATGTTTCCCACTCAACAGGACTTGGAAAGACCATCTTGCAAGGGACAGTCAGAGAAAGCCGCAGACGACGGGCGCAATAGCCGAGTGGTTAAAGCGTTGGACTGTCAATCTGAGGGTCCCGGGTTCGAATCACGGTGATGGCGCCTGGTGGGTAAAGGGTAGAGATTTTTACGATCTCCCAGGTCAACATATGTGCAGACCTGCTTAGTGCCTGAACCCCCTTCGTGTATATATGCAAGCAGAAGATCAAATACGGCACGTTAAAGATCCTGTAATCCATGTCAGCGTTCGGTGGGTTATGGAAACAAGAACATACCCAGCATGCACACCCCCGAAAACGGAGTATGGCTGCCTACATGGCGGGGTAAAAACGGTCATACACGTAAAAGCCCACTCGTGTGCATACGAGTGAACGTGGGAGTTGCAGCCCACGAACGCAGAAGAAGAAGAAGAAAGCCGCAGACGTGGAAGACGTGAGAAGAGGTGGGAAGACATCCAGGAATGGATCTGACTATAACTGCAACGGGGCAGTGGACAGCTATGAATCCGGCGGAATTTCAGAGAGCGGTGGAGGACAGGGACAGGGGGAGGAGAGTGATGGTGGCGATGTCTTCACTGATGCCCCAACATCAGCAGAGATCAAGGTGAAGGTGACAGGCAGTGGGAAGTCTTCTTTTGGGGAGTGAGTGTTTGGGGGGTGGAGTGGAGGGGGGGGGGGGGGCATAGAAGATACGTATTGGCGCTGCATATGACATTTCTTTAGAATTTCACCAGAACCACTTCCAGGTGTACCCCTTCACTGGACACCAGATGGAAAAGCACGAGGAAGACCAAGGGAGACTTAATGCAGAACGGTTGCAAAACAAAACTGAAGGAGAACAGCTATATCTATGCGGGAACAGGTGTCATTGTTCAGACTCGGGCCATAACCACCGAAACGAACCACTTGCACACAAAATTCCGCATTGGTCAGCTCAGCACGGTGCCCCTGTGGGGACTGACAGCCAGACAACAGATCACCTGCTGCAGTCCTGCCCCCCTCCATGAGGTGCTCAGGAGGAGGAACAGCCCCGACCCAACTCCACTGACCCGGAAGCTCTACTACGGCTGTGTGGAGGACCTGCAGTGTACAGCTGCCTTCGTCGCGGAGACTGGGGTGCCCTTCTGAAGAACAAGTAGAAACAGGAACAGCTATATCTGGAGGGACGTGGGAGGGAGGGGTGGGCGGGGAGGGGTGGGGGATGATGCTGAGGCAGCTCAAGGCAGGCAGCATTGGAGTTCTGATGGCGTGCTTGTGTGCCACAGGGCAGCAAGAGGATTAAGACGGTGTTTCAAGACAAGTTCGGTGTTAACGACGGTAATAGACCACGCAAGGAACACGCTCTTTTACATCCTGCCCTCTGCCCGAAAGAGGTACTTCAGCATAAGAAGCAAACTGAACAAAAGGAAATAAAAGCACATACATTATATATGACTACAACCAACCTCCATGCTTTCCGATTACCCACCCCTTTACCTGCAGTCTAGCGCAGAACATTGTTGGTAGATGAAATATTATGACTTAGAAGTTCAGTTTTGGAGCGTTCATGGAATTCTGGGATATATGGTAGATAAAATGTTATGACTCAGAAATGCATTGTTGGAGCGTTCACGGCATTCTTAGGATTATTGTAGATGAAACATTATGACTACAGACAATGTTGGAGCTTTCACGGATTTCTGAGATATACTGTAGATGTAATATTATGACTTAGAAGTACAGACAGTATTGGAACGTTCACGAAATTCTGAGATTTACGAAAGATGGAATATTATGACTTTGAAGTTCAGACAGTGTTTGAGTGCTCACGGAATTCTGAGATTTGCGGTTGGTGATATATTGTGACTTCGAAGTAAAGGTAATGTTAGAACGTTCGCGGAATTCAGAGATTTATGGTCGATGAAATATTATGACTTAGAAGTACAGACAGTGTTTGATGGTGGAAAAACAAACAAGCAGATGCAATATTATGACACATAAGTATATAGTGTTGGAAAGTTAACAGAATGGTGAGGTTGACTGATTATGGGAAACCAACTAGGAGATGAAATATGACATTGAAGTACGTGTTGGAAAGTTTAGGGAATGGTGAGATTTATTGATGGTGGGAAACAACGGTGGGATGAAATAGTATGGCATTGAAGTACAGCGTTGAAAAGTTTAGGGAATGGTGAGACAGATTGATCGTGGGAAAGAACCAGGAGATGAAATAGTATGGCATTGAAGTACAGCGTTGAAAAGTTTAGGGAATGGTAAGACAGATTGATCGTGGGAAAGAGCCAGGAGATGAAATAGCATGGCATTGAAGTACAGCGTTGAAAAGTTTAGGGAATGGTGAGACAGATTGATCGTGGGAAAGAGCCAGGAGATGAAATAGCATGGCATTGAAGTACAGCGTTGAAAAGTTTAGGGAATGGTGAGACTGATTGATCGTGGGAAAGAACCAGGAGATGAAATAGTATGGCATTGAAGTACAGCGTTGAAAAGTTTAGGGAATGGTGAGACAGATTGATCGTGGGAAAGAACCAGGAGATGAAATAGCATGGCATTGAAGTACAGCGTTGAAAAGTTTAGGGAATGGTGAGACTGATTGATCGTGGGAAAGAACCAGGAGATGAAATAGTATGGCATTGAAGTACAGCGTTGAAAAGTTTAGGGAATGGTGAGACTGATTGATCGTGGGAAAGAACCAGGAGATGAAATAGTATGGCATTGAAGTACAGCGTTGAAAAGTTTAGGGAATGGTGAGACAGATTGATCGTGGGAAAGAACCAGGAGATGAAATAGTATGGCATTGAAGTACAGCGTTGAAAAGTTTAGGGAATGGTGAGACTGATTGATCGTGGGAAAGAACCAGGAGATGAAATAGTATGGCATTGAAGTACAGCGTTGAAAAGTTTAGGGAATGGTGAGACTGATTGATCGTGGGAAAGAACCAGGAGATGAAATATTATGACAAAGAAGGACAGTGTTGGAAAGTTGACAGAATGATGAGACTGAATGGTGGGAAACAAGCAGGAGATGAATTATTATGACATAGAAATACGGTATTGGAGAAATGACAGAATAGCGAGGCTGATGATGAGAAAACAAAGAACAACGTGTCGCTGGAATGATGACTGTGTTGCCAGAGGTATGTCTGTGATGTCTAGGTCTCAGCAGATGTGTATTCACTCTCTGTCTCTCTCTCTGTCTCTCTCTCTCTCTGTCTGTCTCTCTCTCTCTCCCTCTCTGTCTCTCTCTCTCTCTCTCTCTCTCTCTCTCTCTCTCTCTCTCTGTCTTTCTTTGTTTCTGTCTGTGTCTGTCTTTCCCTCCATCTCCCTCTCTCTCTCTCTCTCTCTCTCTCTCTCTCTCTCTCTCCTTCTCTCTCTCTCCTTCCCTCCTTCAACAAAAGAAATGATTCATTTTGGACCGAGAGTGGATAGAACAAAAACAGAGAAAAAAACAACGAGTGACAGTCTTCCTTGTAAGATGAAGACCAGGAAGACTGCTCAAAAGGCTTAAAACTGATCAGATCTGCTTTGGTGGCTCTCTCTCTCTCTCTCTCTCTCTCTCTCTGTGTCTCTCTCTCTCTCTCTCTCTCTCTCTCTCTCTCTCTCTCGCGCGCGCGCGCGAACAAACGTGAAACAAACAAAACTCAGTTGTGTTATTCTTTCAGAAAGAATAGAATACAAATAAACCATCACGTTGACAATGAAATGATAGCGTTGGATACATTTAATTGGATTTATACTGGGAGTGAACACAAACTATTCCATTTCTGTGGCATGGAGTACCGAAAACATTCCCTGTATTTTAGTACACAGTTTTCTTTCCCCCCAAGTATTGTTCTAAGTACGCACAGTTCTTTGTTTGACTGTTCTGACTCAGTGACCAAAATTAGTGTATATTTTGATATTACATATTTGTATTTATATTTGTATTGCTTTTTATCACAACATATTTCTCTGTGTGAAACTCGGGCTGCTCTCCCCAGGGAGAGCGCGGCGCTACACTACAGCGCCACCCCTTTTTTTTTTCTTTTCTTTTTTTTCCTGCGTGCAGTTTTATTTGTTTTTCCTATCGAAAAACAATATATAAAGTTGTCTGGGTTTTTGGTTGGTCTAGCTGGTTTGTGATTATGGGCTCTCTGTGTAGAATAAGCAAAAAATCAACCAAACAAAGTCCTCGAGAAGACACAACCAGTTTCTTCTCTTCCATGTATTGTTCTGAGTATGCACAGTTCTTTGTCTGACTTCTGATTCCTAAAAGAAACCCAGTGTATACTGGAATAATATAGATATGTGTAGAGTTGTCTGGATTTTTGGTTGGTCTAGCTGGTTTGCAAGTACGGGTTCCTTGTGTGGGATAAGCAAACAATCAACAAAGCAAAGTCTTCGAGAACACACATAAAATCAAATCAGCGATAAATAACGATAGTTCAGTTATTGATAAACAGAAAAAACTTTATGCGTGCACAAGCGATAGGAACTGCCCTCTTATGGACGTGAAGTCAGGAGTGCTAAAATCTAAAACATCAAACATGATGTGCACTTGTCAGGAAAACATCATGCTCGTTTTTCAAACCACTTAATTCTCAAGTTTTGGGGTTTTTTTTTGTTGATGTCACAGGTTAGTCTTAAGCTACTTATAATTGTGTACAGCCACAGATTTGTAAGTAGAAAATTGAGCGATTTCTTATTGTGTACAGTGATAGATTTGTTGCCATGAAATGTCGATACTTTTTTTGTGTGATTTTGGCGTTGCTGTTTGTTTGGGGTGGTGTTTTATCATACTGGGTTGTTTTTTTTTTCTGTTTCCATATTGTAAAGTTTTGGATTGCTGTCACTGAGTAGCAGACCTTGTTATGGTTCATAAGTTGTTGTTTTTTGTGTCTGTTAACTGCGTTAGGGGGTCTTTATTTTTGCCTTTTTTCTTTTCTTTTTTTTCTTATTTAGTGTTGTGCGAGCATGAAGTGAGGGATACTTCATTGGGACACCAGCAGAGAGAGGTGTTTTTGTATTGTGTGTCCATACAGTTGTGGGAAATCTTGTGTGTGTGTGTGTGTGTGTGTGTGTGTGTGTGTGGAAATGATGATTACGTGTCTGTGTGTTTGGATGGAAATTATGAATATGATGATTATCTGTCGGCTTTGAGGACAAATAAACGATGTAACTGAAGCTGTGACCGTTTCAACCGAGGTGTGTTTGTTCATCTTTTCTGCACACGGAGTGGTCTGCATGACATTTTCTCGGATTTTTCCCCCTCGTATGCCCCCAGCTTTCAATAAATAGATGAATGAATAGATCATATATTTGTTGTTCAGAAACCTTTGTGGGGGTGCGGGGGGGTGGAAGTCAGAATTAAAGAATGAAATAAATAAATAAATAAATAAATAAACAATTCACATGATATTTGTTGTTCAGAAACCTTTATTGGGAGGGGGGTGGGCGGGGTCAGAATTTGATAAATAAATAATTCCCTGGATATTTTTTGTTCAGAAAGCATTACTGGTTGGAAAGAACCGAATTCCAGATGACAAGATATGTACAGACAAAAGGAGAAGTTTGAACCTAATTTCCAGGATACTTGTTGCTCAAAAAACTTTATGGTGGGGAAAAGTCAGAATTCCATATCACAAGATACAGGCAGACAGGAGGAGATGTTGGTAGCTAAGCTTTCCATACCGAGTGGCTTGATTAAGATGTTCAGTGCAGAGCAGAAAATGATAGAAAAGATGCCAGTTTATTGTGCACAATTTTCAGGGAAATATAGTCTTCATATTGACTGATCTGGTCATTGGTCTGGATCTTTTTCAGTTTCTTTTGTTGATTTTTTATAAATGAAATCTCACCAGAGCTGGACTTGATAAGGTGCAGCTGTGAACGCCAAGAAATATGAAATATATCGTCAACTGAGTAAATTTCTGTTGATGTAGAAGCAAAATCAGACGCACCAGTAACAAAATCCATAAGAGTCATGATTTTTTAAATATTAGAATTAGAAAGAAAAGGTGCACGATATTATTGTTAGAAAGAAAAGATACACGATATTATTGTTTTTGTTTGTGCTGGGCAGAAGAGTTACTGATATCGTGAAGCTTATGTTGTAGTTTAATATTACCATTATTTTCGTTTACGATTAGCTGGAGCAGCAGCAGCATAAGCAGGATTATCTTTGATATGACAGAAAAAGAATATTCATATTCATAAATCGTTCTCTGTGGCATCTGAAAGATATCATTATCTCTTTTTTCTGACTCTCTTCCCTTTTTCCAAGTGACCACAAGAGAGAGAAAATATATGACAATGTAATAGACCAGTCCCGTGTATCTTGGCTGCGGGGGGTGTGGGAGATTCACCTTTAAGATGAGACGATTGTTGCCTTTGGCTCCCTGACCCCCACCACCCATGTCATGCAGGCCAGTCCAGGGTGCTAGCCCTCCACTTGGTGTTTCAGAGGGGGCAGAGGGGGTGGGGCGGGGGGCTTGATGTCAGTGTCAGGTGACCTGGACGTCTTGTTGCTCGTTTCAGTCTTCCGCGACTAAGCTCTGTGGACGAGATGAAAGAAAAGTTGCTGCAGTTGTTACTGACAACTTCCCTCTCCTTGCTCTTGGACAATGGCTGCCCCGTGGACAAGGTTGGTTTTCCCCCTTCCTCCTCCCCTCCCCCCCCCCCCCCCCTCCTCCTCCCCGCCCCTCCTACCCCCAACCCCCCCCCCCCCCCCGCCCCCCCTCCTGTCCCACTCTTCTTCCATTCACTTTTGTTGTATTAAGTATGATTGTTATTATTATTATTGTTATTATTATCATTATCCTTTTGTGGTGGTTTTTGTGGGTTGTCCTACTCTTCTTCCATTCACTTTTGGTGTTTTAAGTATTATTGTTATTATTGTTGTTGTTATCATTATCCTTTTGTGGTTGTCTTTGTGGGTTGTCCAACTCTTTTTTCGGTTCGCTTTTTGTTTTCGTTTTTTGAAGTCTTGTAGATTGTCTTATTCTTGGTCGATTCACTTCCTTGTGTGTTTGTACTGTGGATTGTCCAACTCTTCTTTTATTCACTTCTGTTTTAATTTTTATTGTTATCATTATTATTGTTGTTGTTGCACTGTCTGTGGTTATCTTTGTGGGTTGTCCTACTCTTTTTTCAATATTAGTAGTAGTAGTAGTATAATTATCATTAGTATTAGTATTATCATTAGTATAAGTATTAGTATTATCTTTTTGTGTTTGTGTTGTGGGTTGTCTTACTCATGTTCGATTCACTTTTTTTTTTTTAATTAATGTTATCAATATTGTTGTTGTTATTAGTATTATTATTATCATTATCTTGTCTTTGTGGGTTGTCTTTTTCTTGTTCCATTCACTTCCGTTGAAGGTTGTCCTACTCATGTTTTGATTCACTTCCGTGTGTGGTTGTCCTGTGGATTGTCCTGGTCGTCATTCCATTCACTTTTGTTTTTATTATTGTATTTAGTAGTAGTAGTAGTAGTAGTAGTATCCTGTCTGTAGTTGTTGTCTTTGTGGGTTGTCCTGCTCTTTTTCAGTTCGCTTTTTATATTGTTATTGTTATCATTATTGTCATCATTATTTATTACTGTTGTTATTATCATCCTTTTGTGGATTGTCTTACTCATGTTCGATTCACTTAGAGTGTGGTGTCCTGTAGGTTGCCCTACTCTTCTTTCATTCACTTTTGTTGTTGTTGTTGGGTTTTGGGTTTTTTTAAAAATCATTATTAGTATTGTTATTATTATTATCATTAGTATTATCATTATCATTACTGTTGTTATTATCCCATCTGTGGTTGTCTATGTGGGTTGTCCAACTCTTTTTTAATTGGCCTTTTTTGGGTGGGGTTATTACTATCATTATCCTTTTGTGGTTGTTTTGTGGATTGTCTTACTCTTGTTCGATTCACTCCCTTGTTTGGTTGTACTGTGGGATGTCCTGTTTTTATTCTGTTAACTTCCTCTCGGTTGTGTCCTACTCACCTTTGATTCACTTCCATGAATGTGTCTTGTGGATTGTCCTACTCTTGTTCGATGCACTTCCTTGTCCCGTGTTTGTACTGTGGAGAAACTGACTGTTATTCTAGTGACTCCTTCTGGATTGTGTCCTACTCATCTTTGATTCACTTCCATGAAGGTGTTTTGTGAAATGTCGTACTCTTTTTCTATTCACTTCCTTCGTGGTCGTTTTGTGAATTGTCCCACTCTTCAGTGATCCACTTCTGTGTGATGTTTTTTGGATTTGTCCTACTCTTCAGTGATCCACTTCTGTGTGGTGTTTTGTGGATTTGTCCTACTCTTCAATGATTCACTTCTGTGTGATGTTTTGTGAATTGTCATACTCTTCAGTAATCCACTTTTTTGTGATGTTTTGTGAATTGTCATACTCTTCAATAATTCACTTCTTTGTGATGTTTTGTGGATTTGTCCTACTCTTCGGCTAACTTCCTTTAAGTTGTCTTGTGTAGTTGTCGTACTCTTTTTTGATTTACTTCATTTGTGGTTGTTATGTGGATCGTCATACTCTTCTTCAGTTTACTCCTTGTGGTGCCTTGATGTTGACTGTACGACCGCAGTAGATTCTAGTCTTTGAACGTTTAGTGAAAAATGTTTTGTGTTGTTTTGTTTTAACCCGCGTGGCCGCGCTCTCTGTTTTTTTCATGTTTACATGTATCACAGTTAACCAGTTGCGTGACTGAAATTTTGACCCTTCGAGCTTCCCACATCTTCCATAGCACCACATGTACTTTAGGAATGAAAACTTGCATTATTAAAAAAAAAATAAAAATAAATAAATTAAAAAAACCGGAATAAACAGGTTATGTTTTATTGTGTGTTCTCCATTACGTCTCTATAATGCTTTGTTGTAATGCTATCATTTCCCATGATCATATGGTTTTTGGTTGTTGTTTTTCCGTGGAGTTTGTTAATATCGACTACTGTGTGTTTGTTTGTCCGTGTACTGTCTGTCTGATGACAGCACATAGTGCTCTGTGTGTGTATGTCCGTGTACTGTCTGTCTGATGACAGCACATAGTGCTCTGTGTGTGTATGTCCGTGTACTGTCTGTCTGATGACAGCACATAGTGCTCTGTGTTTGTATGTCCGTGTACTGTCTGTCTGATGACAGCACATAGTGCTCTGTGTGTGTATGTCCGTGTACTGTCTGTCTGATGACAGCACATAGTGCTCTGTGTTTGTATGTCCGTGTACTGTCTGTCTGATGACAGCACATAGTGCTCTGTGTTTGTATGTCCGTGTACTGTCTGTCTGATGACAGCACATAGTGCTCTCTGTGTGTGTATGTCCGTGTACTGTCTGTCTGATGACAGCACATAGTGCTCTGTGTGTGTATGTCCGTGTACTGTCTGTCTGATGACAGCACATAGTGCTCTGTGTTTGTATGTCCGTGTACTGTCTGTCTGATGACAGCACATAGTGCTGTGTGTGTGTATGTCCGTGTACTGTCTGTCTGATGACAGCACATAGTGCTCTGTGTTTGTATGTCCGTGTACTGTCTGTGTGATGACAGCACATAGTGCTCTGTGTTTGTATGTCCGTGTACTGTCTGTCTGATGACAGCACATAGTGCTGTGTGTTTGTATGTCCGTGTACTGTCTGTCTGATGACAGCACATAGTGCTCTGTGTGTGTATGTCCGTGTACTGTCTGTCTGATGACAGCACATAGTGCTCAACAAATACATCATAGCGTTAATGGTCCACTGTTTGTATAGGAATGACGGGCGCAATAGCCGAATGGTTAAAGCGTTGGACTTTCAATCTGAGGGTCCCGGGTTCGAATCTCGGTAACGGCGCCTGGTGGGTGAAGGGTGGAGATTTTTCCGATCTCCCAGGTCAGCATATGTGCAGACCTGCTTAGTGCCTGAACCCCCCCTTCGTGTGTATACGCAAGCAGAAGATCAAATACGCACGTTAAAGATCCTGTAATCTATGTGAGCGTTCGGGTGGGTTATGGAAACAAGAACATACCCAGCATGCACGCCCCCGAAAACGGAGTTTGGCTGCCTACGTGGCGGGGTAAAAACGGTCATACACCCCCACCCACTCCCCGCCCCCTTATATATGTATGTCCACACTTTTGTCGTTGTCGTGTGGTGTTTCATCTGTGGTCAAACATGTCAATGGAATTTCCAGGTTTAGGCTTGGACGCTTTGTGTGTGTGTGTGTGTGTGTGTGAGTCAGTGTGTGTGTGTGTGTGTGTGTGTGCAGGCGTTTCGTAACTGACAGCTAGCATTCAAAAGAACTCTTTATCTTCATCTCCCAATGGCCTGTGTGTGTTGTTTAGTGTCGTGACTGTTCTTTGGTATTCCTGTACATTCCTCCTGTATCATTCATGCTTTCGTTGTTGTACATTTCTTCCCAGTTCTGCCACACATCACCCCCCCTTATGTTTGTATTGTATTACTCTGTTTTTGTCACTACATATTTCTCTGTGTGAAATTCGGGCTGCTCTCCTCAGGGAGAGCGCGTCACTACACTGACTGTTCTGTATTTTTTACTGCATGAATTTGTTTTTTTGGTCTGTGTGTGTGTGTTTGTTGTCCTGTCGAAGTGTATTTTCAACAGAATTTTGCCAGGGACAACCCTTTTGTTGCCGTGGGTTCTTTTACGTGCGCTAAGTGCATGCTGCACACGGGACCTCGGTTTTTCGTCTCATCCGAATAACTAGCATCCAGACCACCACTCAGGGGTCTAGTGAAGGGGGGGGAGGGGGGAGAGAAAATATTGGCAACTGTACCGTGATTCGAACCAGTGCGCTCAGATTCTCTCGCTTCCTAGGCGGACGCGTTATACATCTAGGCCATCAGTCCATTTCTTCCCACTCCTACCACATAATTATTATTCCCCTTGTGTTTATGTTTTCCTCTATGTGTGTGTGTATGTGTGTGTGTGTGTGTGTGTTGCGGGGGGGGGGGGTGATGGTTCGTTTGATCAGAAGTGGTGATGTGGTCATGGTCGTTGATGTTGTTGCATTAGTCGTTCTGTCTTTTTGTGTTGTATTTTTGCCCCTTGTGGGATTTCACGATATTCTTCATGATATTACTTATTATGTTGATGATTTGTGTGTTCGGCCATGGTGTCTGTGTGTGTGTATATATATGACTGTGCATTTGCTTGTGTTGTGAGAGATGTAAGGAAATCGTGCTTTTAAAAAAAAAATGGTGATTTTTTTTTTTCCTTCCATAAGTTTCATGCTGTTGATATTTTCTGTTGTTTTTTCTTTATGTTTGTGTTTATTATAGTGCCTGTGTAGCACGTTGTTATCATTACGTTGATGTTCATCTTGATGTGTGCATGAACACAAAAACACAAAAAAATTCCCTCTGTGAGGAATCGATTAAAGGATATTGGCATTGCACTGTACAGTACTGAACTTACTGTACTGTACTGCATTGTACTGTACTGTACTGTGCTGTATTGTGCTGCATTGTATTGCATTGTTATGGGAAAATCAGTAAAAGTATATATTGTACTGTACTGTACTGTACTGTATCGATGGCAGTATGCAGAAAGAGGTTCCAGTTTGCAATATACATATAAACACGTATATATGTATATATATATATTTTTTTTTTTTAATTCATTTATATAAAGACATGCATGTTTTCCATTCCTCTAATCAACGCATTGTTTTTTTCTCTTCCCGTTTCCGGTACAGAACCTGCTGCTGGCCCTGTCCAAGGGAGAGAACTTCCCGGTGGCAGAGGACATGGTGACCCAGTTCGACACGTGGTACAGCTGTCAGCTCCACAAGAACTCCAAGACCCCCTCCTCCTCCTCCTCCTCCCCACCCTCCTCATCCTCCTCTCACCCGCAAACCACCACCACCACCAACACCACCACTACCACGAAAAACGTGGCTGACACGGACAGGACCTCCACGCCCGCTATCAAAACAGAACCAGAGGATAGCAGAGTTCAGGTGGACAAGCCTTCCACATCATCGTCGTCGTCGTCGTCGTCGTTGTCATCATCATCAACAACATCATCAACGACGTCCTCTCTCTCCTCCCTGCCCATGCCGCTGACGTCTCTCCAGGGCCAGATGATGCTGAACGGGGTCGCGGGACCTTACCCGCCCCAGGGCGGTGGCGGTGTGTCCTTGACCCCGCACGCGCCACTGCTGACCCCGAGCAAGACGCGGATCCGAACCTCCTTCGACCCGGAGCACGAGATCCCCAGGCTGCAGCGGTGGTTCCAGGAGAACCAGCACCCGTCCCGCGAGCAGATGGTGCGCTACATGACGGAGCTCAACCAGCTGGACTCTCGCCGCGGACGCCGGCCCCTGGATCTCACTAACATCATCTACTGGTTCAAGAACGCACGTGCGGCGCAGCGCCGGGCCACCAAGGCTCTGGACGACTCGTTCGAGAACGAGGAGAACGTGGACGTCAACGCCGGAGGAGGTGGAGGTGGTGGTGGTGGTGGTGGAGGTTCTCACGCCTCCTCCGTCACTCCCACCCCCAGCAGCAACAACAACAACAACGGTGGCCCGACGAGTATGTCCGGTGCCGGGGAAGTTCCGGCCCTGCCTCCCTACCTGCCCAACAAGAACGCTGTGTACATCGTCCCCTTCCCTTACCACACCGCCCACCACCCCCCGTCCCCCTCCCACACCCTCCTCACCACTCCGGAGCCGCAGGGAGGCGGCGGGGGGGACTCCAACGACGAGCCGTGCGACCTGTCGATCAAGAAGCTGAAGGACACCACCAGTAACTTCCAGGAGACAAAGGCAGCTGCAGGGGGAGGGTTAGGCGCCGTCAAGTCCCTCACCGCTAGCGGAGTAGGAGGCGGAGGTGGTGTTGGCGGGGAGGTGTTGGTGGCTGCTGACCTGAGCCGGAAGAACGGCAGTCACGGCGCCGCGTTCAACAAGCCCCCAAACTTCCTCAACGGCTACGGCCTGAAAGCGGAAAGCCTGGGCGAGGACGGACTCGCGGACTTCAGCAACCCTCCTTCCGCTTTCAGCAACGGCCTGACCGGCGGTAAGCGCGCGGCGGCGGCGGCGGGGAAAGACGACGACGACGGGGAGGCAGGTGGAGCGGAGGAGAAGAAGGCGAGGCTGGAGAAGCGTTACCCGAAGGAGGCGGAAGAGCAAGAGGAGCGCCGCCTGGTTATGGACCTCAGAGACAACGCCGACGGCTCCTCGGACGATTCGGGCAGCTCGGACATGGAAAGCAGCGGCGTGGTAGTGGCGGCGGTGAAGGGGGAGGAGGAGGACGACGACGACGAGGTGGATTACACAGCGGCAGCGGCAGCAGCAGCAAGGGCGCGGGCTGAGCTAGGCATGGGCATGGGTCGTCTAGCCGCCGTCGCCACGTCTTCAGAGTCATCGGCGGCGGCCGCCAACATGGCGGCCCTGTCGCTGGCGCAGATGTCGCAGCCGCCGCTGCAGATCCCCATCAGCCCGCTGAACCCGCTGGCCATGTACTACAACATGCCGCCCTTCTACCACCCCCATCACCACCCGCCCCCCTCCCACCACCCCCACCACCACCACCACCACCAGTCGTCGGCCGCTGCCGCCGCCGCGGCCATGGCGGCCGCCTTCGGAAGCACGGGCCACATGAACGGACATGGAGGCGGCGGCGGGAGTAACGGAAACGGCGCCCACCCGTCCTCCGGGAACCCGTCCTCTGCCTGCTCCCCGGGCAACCCGCAGTCTCCGCGGCCTCCCGTGGTGGTGGCGGGGGGAGCCCTGCAGTCGTCGCCGCACCACCACCACTCGAGCCTCCCCCCCGCCGGAGTCTCCCCCTCCTCCGCCTCCGCGTCTGCGTCGCACGTGCAGCGGTGCTCGGAGCCTCGCAAGCGCCGCACGCGGGTGTTCATCGACCCGCTGACGGAGATCCCGAAGCTGGAGAAGTGGTTCACGGAGGACACGCACCCGTCGGCCTACATGATCGACAAGTACACGGAGACGCTCAACTCTGCCGAGTACCGCCACAAGTTCCCCAAGCTGGAGCCCAAGAACATCCAGCTCTGGTTCAAGAACCACCGCGCCAAGGTCAAGCGACAGCGGATGGGAGGAGGAGGCTGCGGAGGTGGAGGCGGCGTCGGAGGAGTGGGTGATGAATCGATGGGCGACAGCCCCCCACCCCCACCCCACCACCACCTCCAGGACAGCGTCACCCCCACCCCTACAGCCATGGGGCCGGGGTCAGGGACGATGTCTTCACCGGAGAACTCTGGCTGTAGCAGCAGTAGCGGTGGTGGTGGTGGTGATGGCGGTGGCAAACACAGCATCGGCGATGAGGTCGTCAGTGAGAGGCATGGAGAGGAGGAGGCGGAGGAGGAGATGATGATGATGGAGGAGGAGGAGGAAGAGGAAGGAGGGGAGCAGTGAGGAGGGTGGAGAGGAAAGAGAGGGGTCAGGGTGTGGGTGAGGGGTCACTTTGCACCCTCATTCAGTGCAGCTGCACCGTGAAGACTTTGTATGTACCCCATCAGTGCAGCTGCACCATTGACACTTTTGCTTCCCCATCAGTGCAGCTGCATCGTTAGCACTTTTGTACCCCGTCGGTGCAGCTGCACCGTTAACACTCTGTACCCCGCTAGTGCAGCTGCACTGCAGTTTGTGTGTGGACCCAGCCCTGACGTCATACAGAAAATGTGGCACACATCATCACCAGAAACACGTTCAACCCCTTCGATAACACCCCCGGCAGAAAAAAGAGGTGGAAACCAGAGAGCTAGAAGCACCGAGCAGAGACAACAACAGACAGAGAAGACGAAACTGCTGAACGTGCCCCACAGCAGTACGGAAATGTCCGTACTCTGATCTAAAGGGAAGCAAGCAGGTGTTGGGAAGAAATCCGCACTTGCGGGGGCACGGAGTGTTTAAGAAACCAGTCATTTGAAACCTTCCATCACCAGCAGTCTCCCCCACTTCAAGCTGCGTGGCACCATGCAAGAACGACCTGCGTGGCATGAAGAGCAGACTGCGTGGCGCCTAGAATGAGCTGCGCAGCATCCAGAAAAGTCTGAGTGGCATCCAGAGCAGACTGCGTGGCGCCTACAACAAGCTGCGTGGCGCTTAGAACGAGCTGCGTGGCATCCAGAAAAGTCTGCGTGGCTTCTAGAGCAGACTGTGTGACGCTTAGATTAGAACGAGCTGCGTGGAATCTACAACAGGCATCGTGGCATCCAAAGCAGACTGTGTGGCGCCTAGAAAATGCTGCGTGGCGCTTATAACGAACTGCGTGGCGTCCAGAAAAGGCCCCTTGGCATCCAACGCAGACTGCGTGGCGCCTACAACAAGCTGCGTGGCATCCAGAAAAGTCTGAGTGGCATCCAACGCAGACTGCGTGGCGCCTACAACAACCTGCGTGGCATCCAGAAAAGTCTGCGTGGAGTCTACAACAGGTTTCGTGGCTTCTAGAGCAGACTGCGTGGCGCTTAGAACGAGCTGCGTTGCGTCAAGAAAAACCTGCGTAGCATCAAGAGCAGACTGAGTGGTGCATAGAAAAGGCTGTGTGGCAACTAGAACGAGCTGCGTGGCATCTACAACAGGCTGCGTGGCGCCTAGAAGTCCTGGCTGTGGGGCTGTGGTTGAAGCTGTCAAGAGTACTAATTTTTTCCCCCGTGTTGCACGTGCCCGCGTCACGTACCACTCACTGCCTGTGACCCCCCCACGCCGCATGGGAGGTGGGTGGGGGGTTGGTTTGTTGTCACAAACTTTTCCAAGTTGAAAGCTGCAGAAGGGAGAAAAGGGGGTTCAGCGTGTTCCGTGTTGCTGTTGACGAGGAACCAGTTGTGTGGGGAAAGCCATGAACATAAAGAAAAACTTGATGATGCTTTTTTTTTCCTTTTTTTTTTTTTTTTCTTCTTATGTACAGTTTCTTGTCATCTGTTTGGATCAGTTGTCGTGACATTGAACCTTGTTTTGACTTTATCGGTGGTTGCCACTGGGTATTTGTTGTTTGTTTGTTTTTTGTTGATGTTGTTTTGTTTTTTTGGGGGAGGGGGGAGGTTGCTGTTTATGTTTTGGGGTTTTTTCTTTTCTTTTCTTTTTTTTTCCCCTTTTATTTCATATTGATAAACATCATTAACTCATTCTCTGCGGACGAAGCAGCATGTGTCATACTCAACACAAAACACACACACAAACAGTTACGCCGGCTTGTGTCATACACTGAACGAGCGATGATGCTCGTGTTTTTCGTGGATCAGTTGATCAGTAACAGCAGACGTCAGGGTGAAGGGGGTAGGGGTGGGGGGGGGGGGGTGGGGAGGGAGGGGTGAGGGCACCTGTGTGTGTGTGGGGGGGGGTGAGGATGGTATGGGGGTGGCAGGCACGCTTGGATTATTTACTGTTGTGGATGGGGATAAGGGAGGTGTTGTGGGGGGGGAGGGAGGGGTGAGGGCACCTGTGTGTGTGGGGGGGGGGGGGTGAGGATGGTATGGGGGTGGCAGGCACGCTTGGATTATTTACTGTTGTGGATGGGGATGAGGGAGGTGTTGTGGGGGGGGGGGTTAGAGAGAACTCCAACACCTCCTGGGAACACTTGACGAACTTTGTGTGGCCTGGAGCCAGTTGCATTGCTTGGTTGGAACTTTTTGACAGTTACACGTGACTAAAATGCCTACGTTGACCGAACTACGCCATTGGTCAGTTCCATTCTACGCACAGTTAGTAGCGGGGTTACGACCATGCTAGGCTCTTCCGTCCCGAGCAATGCAGCTGGCTCCACTGGGGAGTTCTAGGCGGGTCTTGCCAGTTTGATATTATCGTCGACGGCATGTCGTTTTGTTGCCTGCTGGTCGTCACGGTCGTTTTATGTTGG
Organism: Babylonia areolata; assembly: GCF_041734735.1. Taxonomy (NCBI): domain Eukaryota; kingdom Metazoa; phylum Mollusca; class Gastropoda; order Neogastropoda; family Buccinidae; genus Babylonia; species Babylonia areolata. The sequence continues at coordinate 9,831,862 of NC_134908.1, forward strand.
TTGTTCTTGAGCTGTCTCTGCCGCTGTGTGAGCCATTTGGTTATTTGGAAGTGGCCTGTGAGTCATTCTTGTTGTGTGTTTGTGTTTTGTCACTGTTGTTGTTGTTGTTGTTGTTCCACTGTCTCTGCCATTGTGCGGGTCATTGATCAGTGGGTTAGGAGCCTGTGGGTCGTTTTCTTGTTTGTCATTGTTGTTGTTGTTGTGTTTCCGCTGTTTCTGCTGTTCTGCGAGTCATTGGTCAATGGGTGGTACTCCTGTGGCCCGCTAGTGGTTGAAGTGTGTGAAGCTTTACCGTGAAAGAAATCAAAGTTCTGCCAGTTTGTAAGCTCTTCCGTAGGCGATGTCGGAGACAGTGTAATATATGGATAGATGCGTGCGTGGGTGTGTGCGTGCGTGCGCGCGTGCAAGTATTGTATAGTGTGGGACTTGCTGTACATAGTTTTGGTCTTGTTTCTTGTTGTTTCTCGGCATTTTTTTTTTTTTTTGTAAGTCGAGTCATAATCTTTTGAAGCAATTTTTTTTTTCTTCTTCCCCCCCCCCTTCCCCCCTTCTTTTCGTGTGGAACCCCCCCGCCCCCCCGCCCCCCCCCCCCTCTGTCCCCCTTTCTTTGGCGCTCGATTTAGACTGAGTCATAATCATGTTGAGTTGGTGATGATTATTTTGTCATAATTGGCGCAGTATGTTTTGCAAGAAGAATGTCGTCCAGTAAGCCCATTCTGTCGGGATAAGTTGGACCTACTTTAAAGCGGACGTAAGTGTACAGCTGCGACAGAAACCATGCCAGGTTATAATGTCCACTAACTGTATAACAGAATGAATTCTTAACAGGCTATGTCCACAGTTTTAATAGAATTTTTAACAGTGTTCACAGATTGTCACAAAACTCTATGTCCACAATTGCCATATATATATATATGATTTATGCAGGTACATGGATAGAATTAGACACTTTTAAAAAAAAAATCTGCTACGGGTACATATATTTAATGCTGCACCTAATCCTTACAGGTGCAGAGAAAACACACCAATGTACACAAGCAGATCAGCTCCAGGAACATGGATAAAATTCTAGAATAAAAAGAATCTACTTCAAGTGCAGGGATATGTTTTTAAACTGCTACACAGGTACTGGGTTTTAAAAAAAATCTGTTTTTGATACAGGTTTGTTTTTGTTTTTTTACTGATACATGTACAGGGGTAGAAAAATCTTTCTTTTCAAAAAAAAATCTGCTGCAGATTCAGGAGTGATATATAATAATATTCTTAACAGGTTCAGAGATAATACCCCCACCTGCCTCTGTCCCATCTCCAACCCCCTCCAGTATATATATATATATATTTTTAAAAAAATGAAATAAAATTTTAAAAAATAAAGAGCCTTTTCAAAATCTGCCACAGATGAAAGGACAAAACTACCCCACGCACATAGGGTTGTGAACAGAGCTTGGGGAAGGCCGGGGGTGGTGGTGGGGGGGGGGGGTTGTCCACTGCAGGTATTGAGGAGGGGGTAGATTCTGGATGAGGGGGGGGGGGGGGTGAGTGTGTGGGGCAACGTAAGTTTGGGTAGAAGGAAAATAAATCTCCAGAATCATTGACCACGTGGCATTCTCATGCTCACTCCTGTCAACATCCTTCAGGAGATTGAAGGCAGAAGAAGAATCTTGGTTTGAAAATAAAAACGAATGAACAGAGAACTAAGTAAATAAATAGATAGATAAGTAAAAGAAGGGGGGGGGGAAAGTTATTTCAACCGCTCATTCCATTATATTCTTGCTCAAGACAAATATCTTGCTGGGTGAGAGGCGGTTAATTAAAAAGATTATTTAGAAGAAAAAAAATAAAAATTAAAGGATTCCCATTGGGACAGTAGAAACCCTTTGTGGGGGCAGCTATAAATTTGTAAATAATTCACCGAACTTGGGGAGAATTTTGCGTTCCGCGGACTGGGAGTTATCAGGCTTTCTTGAAGACGAAGAGGGAGCAGTTTAAACAAAAGCAACTTAAAACAAAACACAGAAAAGGCACTGGTAAGTACTTCAAAAAAAAAAAAAAAAAATCGTCAGGTTGAAAAACCGCGAATACTCTTTGCAGGAGCTACGAACTGTCGTCTCCATCCTTGTTCTGGGAACTGGAGAGAGAGAGAGAGAGATGAATGATTGAATGAATAGGCCTCTCAGGCCCATGCCATTGAGGGTGGTTCGAAATTCATAGTCACCACAGAAGGATAGTTTGAGAGAGAGAGAGAGAGAGAGAGAGAGATATTCAGAGTTTTGAACATATTTTTCATTTGTGTATAACTTTTCTTCTTCTTTTTTTTCTTTTCTTTGTGTTTGTGTGCAGGAGGGGATGGGGGGGGGGGGTACTTTGAATTTATTTTGTATTAATTTCATCCATACAATATACCAAAACCACATTCTGTTATCTTGCGTTCATGGCGAACTAGAACTGAAGCGAATAATTATTTTAAAGTTGTTTCTTTTTTGTTTTTTTTTAAACAGAGGGGGAGGGGGGGTGGGGTGGGCTGCAGCAGTATTTCATGTTCAGTTGGGGGGGGGGGGGGTTAGTTTTCACTTGTTTAATAACCTTATTTATATCTGAATTCAAACTACACAGGTACTACTACGCACACTGCCATTGAGTGAGACTTATAATTTATCGGATCGTGTTTTACGTGAGAAACGCAAATTGGCGTAGCGCCATTCCACATTAATTGGCATGTTTTGTTTGTTTGTTTGTTTGTTTGTTTTGGCTTTTGTTTGTTTCTGGTTTTAACCATTGCTGTTGTCTGAACAGTTTATGTTGCACTTAATCCTTGCACAGATATATTATATATATATATATAAATTTACATAATCTAACATCTGTCAATACGCAATCATTATATTTTCTGTTGGTTCAATGTTGATTTGATGTTTTGGGGTATACATGTGAGATTAGACGGGTTTCTTTGCAAACCCGTAATTCTCTTTTCGCAAACCTTTTTTTTTTTTTTTCTCAAACCCCATTGCTGCATTTTTTGCGAACCTATAACTGTAATATAAATGACGCAATTTGGCACAACATTTTTTTTGTTTTCTTTTGTTTTTGTTTGGCATGTTAAGACTCCTCCTGTCCGTTTTCTATCCCTATAATGTCAATTCCATTGAAGAGCTGAAAATGAGGTAGGGTTAGGCAGAAGGATTGTGACGATTTAAAGTTGTAGATAAACTGCTCCTGTTTTTTGTTGTTGTTTTTTAAATGTCCGCGCCCTGTTGCCAGGTCTGCCATGGGAGAGTCGGTTAGGGGGTGGATTTCAGATCCACGTTCACCACTGATCGGGGTTCGAGACCCGGAAGGGGGTGGGTGGGGTCCTAGTCCTTTGGCATCCCGTCCTTGTGATATTGTAACAGTTTTATGATTTAAACACACACACACACACACACACACACACACACACACACACACACAGTAGCACACAACACCATGCATATAAATACGCAAGCACGCACACACGCAGGCAAACACACACACACACACACACACACAGTAGCACACAACACCATGCATATAAATACGCAAGCACGCACACACGCAGGCAAACACACACACACACACACACACACACAGTAGCACACAACACCATGCATATAAATACGCAAGCACGCACACACGCAGGCAAACACATACACACACACACACACACACACACACACACACACACACACACACACACACACACAGAGAGAGAGTAGCACACAACACCATGCATATAAATACGCAAGCACGCACACACGCAGGCAAACACACACACACACACACACACACACACACACACACACACACACACACGTCATGAAGCTCATGTTTCGTACTACGCAATCGGAAATGTCATGTGTTGGTTTTTTTCCAATTCCGGTTTCTCTCAAAAGAGTATGCAGCTTTCTTTTTAACTATCTAACTTATATTTGCATTCTATGTTTAAAAGCATACATACGCTACGCAGTGCATAAGAAAAGTGTTCTATTGTGACAGCTTTTGGTTTTTATTGCTTTTTTTTTTCTTTTTTTTTTTTACGTTTGTGTTTTTTACGCATTTGCACAATATCGGAATGGAGGATCTTGAGTAGGGGTGACTGTATTCTGCATATAAACAAATTGTACATAATATTTAGGTATAATTATGTAAACGTTTGGTATTAGACTGATCTGTGTTTGATTTTTTTTTTTTAAATGTGTTTGTTTGTTGTTATCAGCAGTTGACTGTAGGAATCTTGCAGTATC
>NC_134908.1:9841120-9846120 GCF_041734735.1 Babylonia areolata
TCCTAACATCTTTTCGGCTTCTGTGTTAAGAAACTCTAGGGAGAGTTGGACAGTACAAGGTCTTCAGAGAAGAAGCCCCCCCTCAGTCAAGTGTTTCGGCCCTCAACTCCTTACACTCTAAGGGGGCCGGGCCGCACCCAGGTCATGACTGCTGGATGCCCTTGTATTGCCGCCTTTTTTTCTTTTTTCTTTTTTTTTTTTCTTTCTTTCTTTTCTCTGTACTAGAGAGTAAAAGGATCAGATTTTTTTTTAAAGTCTCACACACACGCGCACGCGCGCACCTACACATACACATGTACACACACACGCACGCGGTCACACACTCGTACACATCCACGCACGCACGCGCGCGCGCACACACACACACACACACACACGCAAGCACGCACACATACACACACTGTCATATACATACAAACTCTCTCTCTCTCTCTCTCTTAGTCATATACATGCGCGCGCACACACACACACACACACACACACAGAATCGTGCCCATGCCACTGACGTGGAGATTTCCATTTACGGGGCATAACTCTTGCAAGGCGACCATAGCTTCTTGTTGGCTGGCCCACTGTTGCAGACTGTTCAGAGCGTGCGTTTGCCTCCCTTTAAATTTTTGTCATTGTTTTCAGTAAAAAAAAAAATAAAATAAAATAAAATAAATTAATTAAGGTAAAATTAATGGATAATAATAACAACAATAATGATAATAATAATAATAAAGTTTAGGCGTCGTGGTAGAACCGATTGGATTTTCTGAGGCAGTGTTCACCAGTGATCAGGGTTCGAAACCCCCGTTTTCAGCAGTTAAATGGTATTGTGTCCTCCTTGGGGAAAGGCACTGTACTTCCATTTTCTTCACTTCACCCAGGTGTCAATGGGTACCTGACTTCCCTTGAAGAAGAACTGAAAATTGAAAAAAAAGAAGAAGAAATATATATATAATTTTAGATAATCGGCGGAAGGAGTACCAGTGGATTTTGCCCCGCCTTATCACGCCAAACACCAGACTGAAGTGGATATGAATTGGTTATTCGGATGAGACGATAAACCGAGGTCCCGTGTATGTAGCATGCACTTAACGCACGTAAAAGAACCCACGGCAACAAAAAGGGTTGTCCCTGGCCGAAATTCTGTAGAAAATAAATCCGCTTCGATAGGAAAACTATAACACTTGCAGAGAGAGAGAAAAAAAAAAGAATAAATAAAATGAATTTTTAAACGGGGTGGCACTGCACTGTAGGGAATCAGTCTCCCTGGGGAAAACAGCCCGAATTTCACACAGAGAGATCTATTGTGGTTAATTAAAGCGTTGGACTTCCAATCTGAGGGTCCCGGGTTCGAATCTCGGTAACGGCGCCTGGTGGGTAAAGGGTGGAGATTTTTCCGATCTCCCAGGTCAACATATGTGCAGACCTGCTAGTGCCTGACTCCCCTTCGTGTGTATACGCATGCAGAAGATCAAATACGCACGTTAAAGAGCAAGTAAACTATGTCAACGTTCGGGTGGGTTATGGAAACAAGAACATACCCAGCATGCATTCCCCGACAACGGAGTATGGCTGCCTACATGGCGGGGAAAATAAACGAAATGGTCATACACGTTAAAATGTTACATGTCTGTCATAGTGTGTATGTTTTCGTGCCTGAAATATGATTGAATGACACAGGAAATGAATGATTAGCGCTCAATGGTAGCCGTCAGTCGGCTCTACCCAGGTAGACAGCCTGTTGTGCAAAATGACCCCTATTCTGTTAAGTGCGAAGAGTTTGTCTCCGACAGAGGAGGATTGGCACTATATAAGTATCCATATCATTTATCATCATTCATTCAAAATTCAAAATAGTAATTCAGTGCAGTACAGTACGATGCAGTATGAAGCAATAAGCACAAGACAATTTACCGCCCTGGTGATCATAACAATTTGCCGCCCTGGTGATCATGAAAGGCGAAAGGATTTTTAATTAATCCTTTTTCAGCCAATAGTGTGGTTGTTTTTGTTTTTGTTTTTGTTTTATTTCTTTCAAGATTCGCTATCAAAGAGATTCAGCTTTGCCTCACTGACATTGAGCTCTTGGGATGAACTCTTTGCCGCGAAAGTCTCGATAGTGTCAGCGAAGAAGGAAAAAAAAAAAAAAAAAAAAAAGAAAGAAAGAAATCAAAGCACTAATCTCATATTGAGTCGATTCCCGGATTCTCACCAACCTACACGTTTCACAAAAAGTTGGGGACCGCTTCATGAAAGCTGGGTTCGAATCCCGCTCTCGCCCTTTCTCCCAAGTTTGACTGGAAAATCAAACTGAGCGTCTGTCTTGTCGGTCGGGATGAGACGATAAACCGAGGTCCCGTGTGCAGCACGCACTTCAGTGGCGCACTGAAAAAGAACCCATGGCAACGAGAGTGTTGTCCTCTGGCAAAATTCTGCAGCAGAAACCCACTCTGACAGGTACATAAATATATATATATATATATATATATGCATGCACTCAACGCCTGACTAAGCGTGTTGGGTTGGGCTGTGTTGCTGGTCAGGCATCTGCCTAGCAGATGTTGTGTAGCGTATATGGATTTGTGCATCTGCCTAGCAGATGTGGTGTAGCGTATATGGATTTGTGCATCTGCCTAGCAGATGTGGTGTAGCGTATATGGATTTGTGCATATATCTTGACCCTGGTCTCTCAATGAAGACACAGACGGCTGTTTCAGGCACACATTCAGCTTCAGTTTCAGTTTCAGTTTCAGTTTCTCAAGGAGGCATCACTGCTTTCGAACAAATCCATATACGCCACACCACTTCTGCTAGCCGCTTAGTCAGGCCTTGAGTGCATGCATACATGTTGGTGCTCCTGTCAGAGTGGATTTCTTGTACAGAATTTTTTTTTTTTGCCTAAGGACAACGTGTGGAGTGATGGCCTAGAGGTAACGCGTCCGCCTAGGAAGCGAGAGAATCTGAGCGCGCTGGTTCGAATTACGGCTCAACCGCCGGTATTTTCTCCCTCTCCGCTAGACCTTGAGTGATGGTCTGGACGCTAGTCATTCGGATGAGACAATAAACCGAGGTCACGTGTGCATCATGCACTTAGCGCACGTAAAAGAACCCACGGCAACAAAAGGGTTGTTCCTGGCAAAATTCTGTAGAAAAAATCCACTTCGATAGGAAAAACAAATAAAACTGCACGCAGGAAAAACTACTCAAAAAAAAAAAAAAAAAAATGGGTGGCGCTGTAGTGTAGCGACGCGCTCTCCCTGGGGAGAGCAGCCCGAATTTCACACAGAGAAATCTGTTGTGATAAAAAGAGAAACACAAATACAACACATGTTCTTTGTCAGTGCGTCAAGTCTGTACTGCACACGGGACCTCGGGTTATCATCTCATCCGAATGAACAGACGCTGAGTTTGATTTTCCAGTCTAACATGGGAGAAAGGCCGAGAGCGGGATTCCAAGAAGAAGATACACCGCTGTTTGGAGGGTGGGGGTGGTGTTGAGGGGGGGGGGGGGAGAAAGAAAAAGCACTCTGTCACCATGCCCTAAAGACGGAATCTGTGCAGGTTTCCAGGTGGTCCTTAACTTTTTAAGAGCCGTGTATATTAAGTTCCCTACCAGGATGTGTCGTTTTTATTTCAGCGGAGCTCAAACATCTCTGAGGTGTGCTAATTGTTGAAGGTTAAGAGGTCCTATTGCCTTTGACAACCATCGAAGCAGTGAAGTCATAATCCACTGTGTCTGGGGCTCGGCACGGGACGGAGGGGTCACTATACTCTACTTCAACCCGTTCTAAACTTCCTTCAATCGGAGGGATGGCTGACGGGCGCAATAGCCGTGTGGTTAAAGCGTTGGACTTGTAGTCTGAGGGTACTGGGGTTCGAATCTCGGTAACGGCTCCTGGTGGGTAAAGAGTGGAAATTTTTTTGTTTTCCAATCTCCCAGGTCAACATAATGTGCAGACCTGCTTAGTGCCTGCACCCCCATTGTGTGTATACGGCAAGCAGAAGCTGAAATATACACGTTGAAGATCCTGTAATCCATGTCAGCGTTTGGTGGATTATGGAAACAAGAACATACCCAGCATACGCACCCCCCGAATGCGGAGAATGGCTGCCTACATGGCGGGGTAAAAAAACGGTTGTTTCGCTTGTCAGTTTAACAACTTCTCTTTTACGAAGTCCTTTGAGTAATTTCCTGTAATTGTATTTAGATTTTTTTTTTTCAGATTTCACCCTCATTTCACCCTCATTTGCCCAGTTTCCCCCCAACCCTCCATTCATTCACATCTCCCACCCCTTCTAACCGATAATACTCAAATGTATTCATAAATACTTTAACAAAATGTCTTCAATCACCGATATGTGTGACGGGACATTAAACAAAATATTCCTCCTCCTCCTCCACTCGTGTACATACGAGTGAACGTGGGAGCTGCAGCCCACGAACGCAGAAGAAGCAAGAAGAAGGAGAGGTGGCAGGGCCTATCAATTCCTCAAATCCTCTCCCTCCGCCGTTTTAACCCTTCCCCAACCAAAGTCGGGTACCCGTTCACACCTGGGTGGAGTGAGGAAAAATCGGAATGAAGCGCATTTTCCCAAGGACACAACACCATTTCCGAAACGAGGGCTTCGAACCCTCATCACTGGTGAACACTGGATCACAAGTCCAACGGATTATGTATGCCACGGCGTATTCTTCTTCTTCTTCTGCGTTCGTGGGCTTCAACTCCCACGTTCACTCGTATATACGCGAGTGGGCTTTTTACGTGTATGACCGTTTTTACCCCGCCATGTAGGCAGCCATACTCCGCTTTCGGGGGTGTGCATGCTGGATATGTTCTTGTTTCCATAACCCACCGAACGCTCACATGGATTACAGGATCTTAAACGTGCGTATTTGATCTTCTGCATGCGTATACACACGAAGGGGGTTCAGGCACTGGCAGGTCTGCACATATGTTGACCTGGGAGATCGTAAAAATCTCCACCCTTTACCCACCAGGTGCCGTCAC
>NC_134908.1:9848620-9853620 GCF_041734735.1 Babylonia areolata
CCTCACCCCCAGACACCTACCTACCACCCCGTCTCTCCCTCTCTCTCCCACCCTTCCCCCTATATCCCCTCCCCCCCCCCCCCCCACAACCCCCAGCCCCCAGTTCCTTGCTCCTGCGAATCGCGGAGGGTTGCAAGCGTTGAGCAGACAATAGGCTTAGCAGCAGCAAAATAGGATCAGCCGTGGCTAAGTGGCTTATGCTTGCAATCGGGTTCAAAATGAACACAAGGCGAGCGGGCTGGAGAGAATGAGAGAGAGAGGGGGAGTGGGGGGGGGCAGGGATAGAGAGGGGAGAGAGAGATAGGGAGGAGAGAGGGATAGAAAGAGGAGAGAGAGGGGGGGGATAGAGATAGAGGAGAAAGAGAGAGAGGGGGGATAGAGAGGAGAGAGAGAGAGAGGAGATACGGATAGAGAGGGGAGAGAGAGAGAGGGAAGAGAGGGATAGAGAGAAGAGAGAGGGGGAGAGGGATAGAGAGGGGAGTGGGAGATATAGAGGAGAGAGAGGGATAGAGGAGAGAGAGAGGGGGGAGAGAGAGGAGTGAGGGACAGATAAGAGAGATAGAGAGGAGAGAGAGGGATAGAGGAGGGAGAGAGAGGAGAGAGAGTAGAGAGGGGAAAGAGAAAGAGAGACCGACAGACAAAACATAGAGAGAGAGAGGTGGGGGCGGCAGAAATGATAGACAGAGAGACACACAGTCAGAAAAGAGAGAAAGAGGAGGGAGACAGAGACAGACAGATAGACAGAGGCAGAAGGGTGGAGTGAGAGGGAGAGACAGGCAGACAGAACAGAGAGACAGAGAGAGGGAGGGAGAGACAGACATAGAGAACAAAGAAACATATGGAGGGAGACATAGGCACAACAGAGAGAGAGACAGACAGACAGAGAGGGAGAGAGACAGAGAGAGGGACAAAGAGAGAGAGAGGGAGAGACACAGAGAGAGAGAGGGAGAGACACAGAGAGAGAGAGAGCTTGCGTTTGTTGCGAGGGTGGAAAGAGAAAGTGGCGGATGAGAGGGTGAGGGAGGGAGGGGGCGAGGGGGGGGGTAAGGGTTCTGAACAGGAGGGTGGGGGACCTGCGGGGTACTGGTGGGGTTGGGGATTGAGGACTTTGTGGGCGGGGGTTGAGGTCTTGAAGGTGTGTGTGTGTGTGTGTGTGTGTGTGTGTGCGAGGATAGTTGGTGGGGGCCGTGAGGGAGGGTGGGTGGGAGGGAGGGGGGGCAGAGTTACCGGGTGGGGGGTTGGGGGGCGGGGGGGATTTACGTCGTGACCGCACCGAACTTGGCTTGTATTGGGGGCCGTTTCAAAAATCCCAAGCTTCTTTTGACTTAATATGGATCATGGCGGGGTGGGGGAGGGGGGAGGGGAGAGGAGAGGAGAGGCAGAGACAGAGAGAGAAGGACAAAAAGGGCCAAAAAGAAACGAATGAGAAAATCCTATCATCTGTTTAGAAAAAAGAAAGGGAAAAAAAGCGTTTGGGGAGATATCCTATCGCTAGGAGGGGGGAGAGGGAGACAGAGGGGAGGGGTGGGGCGGGCGAGAGAGAGAAGGAGAGAGAGAGAGGGGGAGGGAGAGAGAAAGAGGGGATGAGCGAGTAAAGGAGAGAGAGGGGAAGGAAGAGTGGAGAAGGAGAGAGAGGAAGGGAGAGAGAGGGGGGGGCGAGAGAGTGAAGGAGAGAGAGGGGGAGGGAGAGTGGAGAAAGAGAGAGAGAGGGAGGGAGAGAGAGGGGGAGGGAGAGTGGGCAAAGGGAGAGAGAGAGAGAGGAGGGCAGCGAAAGTGGGAAGAAGAGAGAGCGGGGAATGAGAGGGATAGGGGGGAGGTGGGGGGGGGGGAAGGAGAGTTAAGCAGAGAGAATGGGAGCGGAAGAGAGAGAGAGAGAGAGAGAGAGAGAGAGAGGGGAGGTTTTCGCATCATCTCATTATCGAAGGCAGGTTTTCGCATCATCTCATTACCGAAGGCAGGTTTTCGCATTATCTCATTATCTCAAGCGCTCTTGGGCAGGCCTTTGCAAGTCTGTCAATGCTTCAACTTGAAATTATAATTTAAAAAAAAAGAAGAAAAAAGTAAAAGAAAAGAAAGGTTAAAAAGGTTCATCTCATCCAGCCTTTTACGGCCAACGGGGCAGGGAATTCAGACTGTCTCTGTCCAGGGCTCGGCATAGGAAGGCGGGGCTCAGTCCTCTCCTTCCGCCGTCCCCCTAACCTAACCTTGTGGAGTGATGATGGCCTGGAGGTAACGCGTCCGCCTAGGAAGCGAGAGAATCTGAGCGCACTGGTTCGAATCACGGCTCAGCCGCCGATATTTATTTTTCTCCCCCTCCACTAGACCTTGGGTGGTGGTCTGGACGCTAGTCATTCGGATGAGACGATAAAATGCAGCATGCACTTAGCGCACGTAAAAGAACCCACGGCAACAAAAGGGTTGTTCCTGGCAAAATTCTGTAGAAAAATCCACTTCGATAGGAAAAACAAATAAAACTGCACGCAGGGGGAAAAAAAGGGGGGGGGGGGGTGGCGCTGTAGTGTAGCGACGCGCTCTCCCTGGGGAGAGCAGCCCGAATTTCTCACAGAGAAATCTGTTGTGATAAAAAGAAATACAAATACAAATAACCTTGTCTCGTTCGTCATTTATCAGATGGATTCCTGCATTACCCTTGCTTTGATCGAATCTGATTAAGGTCGTATTTTTGTATCCATTGTGTTGATCGAATCTGATTAAGGTCGTATTTTTGTATCACCATTGTGTTGATCGAATCTGATTGAGGTCGTATGTTTGTATTACCATTGTGTTGATCGGATCTGATTAAGGCCGATTCATAAATTACCTTCGCGATTATCAAATCTGATTAAGGTCGTATGTTTGTATTACCATTGTGTTGATCGGATCTGATTAAGGCCGATTCATAAATTACCTTCGCGATTATCAAATCTGATTAAGGTCGATTCATAAATTACCTTCGCGATTATCAAATCTGACCCTTGCGTTGATCGAATCTGATTAAGGAGTATTACCCTTTTGTTGGTCGAATCTGATTAACTCTTTCACCGCCAGTCAATTTAGTGTGCAAAATTCCCTTGTGCTATAAACACAGAAATATGGTGTCTAGGAATAGCTGGGGATTCCCCCTGAGGTGTGTAGAAAATATGGCCTATCCTACCACCGAACATTAGGAGCAGTAGGTTCATGGATAACAGACCCGTGATCTGGTCACCCTTCAGTGACATGGGTCCTCTACCTAGCTGCTGCATAAATGCGAGTTAGCAGCGAAAGGGTTAAGGTTGATTCCCGCATTACCTTCGCGTTGATCGAAATCCGATTGCTGTATCACACTTGCGTTGATCGAAGTTGGATTACTGTATCACGCTTGCGTTGATAGAATCTGATTAAGGTCGAGTCCTCTCGCAGTGAACTCCGCAGCACGCGAAGCATGTACTGTGGGCTTTAGAAAGAGATCGGCTGCTGGTGTTCAGTTGTGACTTGTGTTACAGATAGATCTCCTCGCTTTTTCCTGATTGCCAGTGGTCGGTTTAGACGTGTCAGCTGTTGAAGAAGATCATCAAACTGCTGCTGCTGCTGGAGAAAAAGTGATAAATTCTCTTGGTGCCCGCACGAGATTCTCTCTCTCTCTGTGTCTCTGTCTCTGTCTGTCTGTCTCTCTCTCTTCTTTTTTTACGTCTTTTTTTTCTTTTTTCTTATTAATTTTTTTTAATTTTGTTGTTTTGTTTTGTTTTTTGTTTTGCCACAATCCGGTTCCATCCGAAACGAACGTGATTTTTAACTGAAGGAAATTCCCAAATAACCACACACAAAAAAAAGACTTACGAATGTTGATGAAGATGAAAAGCTGATTTGTCAATAAGTTTTTTACCCCTCACTCTCTCTCTCTCTCTCTCTCTCTCTCTCTCTCTCTCTCTCTCTCTCTCTCTCTCTCTCTCTCTCTCTCTCTGTGTCTCAATCTACTTTGGGTCACACAATTTATCTGCTTCTGCCAATGGTCGTCTGCGTCCGATCCGATGATTGTGTGTAGATTTTGCCTAGAGGGATGTGTCAATGAAATGATCGTATTAGCCTTGCGTTGGTCGAATCGGATTAAGGCTCTCTCTCTGTCTCTGTCTCTCTGTTTATGTCTGTCTCTCTGTCTCTTTCTCTCTCTCTCTCATTCTTTCTTTCTCACTCTCTCCACCACCACCCTCTCTCTCTCTCCATTCCACTCTCTCCATCCTTCTGTCTCCACCACCTCCCCCTCTCTCTCTCACTCTCTCTCCATCCCACTTTCTCCATCCTTCTATCTCCACCACCACCCCTCTCTCTCCACCCCACTCTGTCCATACCCCGCACCCCCCACCCCCCAAGCCCTGTCTCTTTCTCTCACTCTCTCCATCCCACTCTCAAAAAAGGCGATAACAATAATCCTAACAATTATAGAGGAATTTCTTTGACTGACGCAGCGAGATTTTTTTTCCGGAAAAACCCGTCAATAGCAGATTACAGGAGTGGATGGAAGAAAAGAATATTGTGCGCGATTGACAAGCTGGGTTTTAAAGAGGGATGCTCAACAATCAACGACATGTTTGCCATACTAGTTCTAGGTCAAAAATAGTTTTCATACAATCTTAAACTAAGTTTCATCAAGAAACTCACTCACAAAAAAAAACCGCGATAACGAAACGAAAATGATTATTAAAAAAAAAAAAAAAAAAAAAAAATCAGTCATAAATTTGTGTAGCATTTTCTCGATTTTGAAAAGGCTTTTGATTCTGTGAACAGAAATCATCTTGGGCCTGTTCTTTGAAAAACAGGTGTAACAGTATTAAAAGTATGTATGATATAAACCTGAAATTATATGAATTATGTATGATATAGTTAAAGCTAGAGTCCAGTGTTAGAATTAACAGACTGCATTACATGAACTTCTGGAGTCAAACAAGGTGACGCATGCAACCCTGTTCTTTCTTTCTTTTCGTTTTAGTTGTTGTTGTTGTTGTTGTTTAATACAAACTAGC
>NC_134908.1:9858620-9871120 GCF_041734735.1 Babylonia areolata
ATCCTATTTACTTCAAAACTAAACTGGAAGAAACACATTGATTAAATGGTGACTAAAGCAGTTAAAAGTTTAAATTTCTTAAAAATTGTAAGTCACTCTCCTTGGGGACAAGACTCCAAAATTCTTTTACATTTAGCGACATCTCTCGTAAGATCAAGATTGACGTACGGTCAAGAAATTTTCTTTTCTGCTCCGCCGACGTTCCTAAAGAAGCTGCGAATAATTGACAGTAAAGCTGTGAAACTGGCTTTAGGGGTACCTGTGCATACTAAGACCTCAGAAGCCTATAAGCTTGCGGGTATTCTACCACTAGATGAAATCAGAAAATTAAGTTCTGCTAAATATATTGTGAGATGTACAGCAGTGGATGATTTTGAGGAATTAAATATTAGGTCTGATATTGATTTTCCAAAAAATGCTCAAAATAATTCAAATCTACAAACCATTCGCACATATGTGTCAGATATTTTAAATTCTTCAGACATTGATCTGCATGATATGGCACCTCGTGTTCTGGTGCCACCTGTCCCTCCCTGGGAGTTCACAAAAGCAAACGTCAACATATGTGCTTCTGACACAACAAAACGAGAATCTCCACATATAATAGCAGCATCTGTCAGAATTGAATTAGAAGAAAATTTTTATTATCATTTAAAAGTTTACACTGATGGCTCGGTCCTGGATGATAGCAGTGCAGGATCTGCTTTTGTCATTCCTGACCTAAAAACAGAAAAATCATATTATTTAGGTAAGGGACATTCAATTTTTACAGCTGAATTGGTGGCCATCCTTATGGCTTTAAATCATCTTGTTGATATACCAATCATAATAAGTAATATCCTATTTTGTGTTGATTCTCAATCTGTCTTAAAAGGTTTGCTCCTTTTTGAGAATAATCAAAGAGAAGATTTATTTTTTGAAATTAGGTATTTATTGCACTCCCTATTTGTGAAGGGTACAAATGTTGATTTTTGTTGGATACCATCCCACACTGGATTCCGTTATAACGACCAAGCAGATAGGGCAGCAAAAAGGGGAGCAAAAAATCATATAGATAGTATAAAAGTATATTGTCCATTGTCATACAAGGAAATAAGCAATATACTAGAAAGAGGCTTTTATAGGTGCTTGAATTCAAGTCTAAAACCTCGTCAGTTGACTCTCAGACTTTGGTCCGATTCGCAGACCAATTCTGAGCTTAGCTCTCAGACTATTATCAAATTCATTACGGACCAAGTATTGTTCTAATGTCAAGTGTATATGCTTTAATAACCTGACAATTGAGCATATAATTTTTCACTGTAGCTTGATGAAGCCTTTTGTACACGAAAGTGTGTCTTCACAAGTGACTGAGAACTTTGATGTTTTTGACTTTTTGCATTCATTATCAGTTGTTTCGCTTGTCAGTTTAACGACTTCTCTTTTACGAAGTCCTTTAAGTAATTTCCTGTAACTGTATTTAGAGGGGGTTTTTTTTTGTTTGTTTGTTTGTTTATTTGTTTGTTTTTGTTTTTCTTTCAAATTTCACCCACATTTTTACCCTAATTTGCCCAGTTTCCCCCAACCCTCCATTCATCCACATCTCTCACCCCTTCTAACCGATAATACACAGATGTATTCATAAATACTTTTACAAAATGTCTTCAATCACCGATATGTGTGACGGGACATTAAACAAAAATTCCTTCCTACACACACACACACACACACGCGCGCGCGCGCACACACACACACACATACACACACACACAAAAAAAACACAAATGTGGATAGACGTTAAGCAAAAGAACGAACGAACATATACACACACTACACTGCACTACACTACACTACACTACACTCCACTACACTACACTACACTACACTGCTGTCTCACACCCACATCCGCTTTGGAAACGTCCTCACAATAAAATTGTGTTGCGCTCCAGCGTTCGTTGCATTGCATTGCATTGCATTACATTGCATTATTTTGTTTTGTTTTGTTTTGTATTCTCCATACTCTTACCGAAGATATTATAAACTATTGTAAACGTCCACATCATTCAGTTGTTCATCCACCACTGTTGCAGATCTCTCCAGTATGTGTACATGCTCCGACCGGAGATAGGCGCTGTATCAGCTGTATCAGCACCCGCATCATCCATTCCTTGTCCACTGTTGCAGATTACTCCATCATGGCCTGCAGCACACCCCCGGACTCTCGGATGACCTTCCACCCGGACCACGAGCTCCCGCTGCTGAGGAGCTGGTACCAGGACTACCCCAACCCCTCGCACGACAAGTTCGTCATCTTCGCGCACGAGCTCAACAAGGGCCACGTGCGCCAGGACCGACCCAAGGTCACGCCACAGAAGATCAAGATCTGGTGGAAGAACGAGCGGCAGAGGGAGAGGCGTCACGTCATGGCCGCCACCACCGAGGCCGTCGCCCACGCCGCCGCTTCCTCCTCCTCCACTTCCGCTTCCGCTCCAAGGGAGGAGGGGGAGGTGGATGTTGGAGGAGGGGGGGTGAGGGGTCCCTTGTCGGTCAAGTCCCGCAAGAGACCCAGGTCATCGTCGCAAGGGTCAAGGTCGAGGATGGCGGAAGGTTGCAAAGGGAGGGCGGTGGTGGTGGTGGAGGAGGAGGACGAGGACGAGGACGGCGGCGGCGGGAGCGGACAGCATCGCTCCGGGGACGGAGGGTCGTCCCACGCCTGGGCCCCCCCTCCTCCTCCTCCTCCTCACAAGGCTGACAAGGGTTCCCAGAGCACGTGCGGCACGGAGGACTCGTCCTTCCTCACCTCCCTGGCCTCACTGCCCCCGGACCGACGCCTCCCCCTCAAGCCCTCCAGGAAGTCCGCCATGACGCCCATGGACTCCGCCGCAGCCTTCCCATCAGCCATCAGCCAGGGTCAAGGCCACATGCTGAGCCCGGGGGGACCCCATTCCGCCTCGTGGCAGTCCAGCTTCCTGGCCTGGTCCACCCAGCGGCGGAGCCCCGAGCTTCGGGAGGTCGGCGTGACCTCGCCCGACCCCGGCCTGCTGTTGCCCTGGCAACACCACCGGCTTCCGGTGCTGCCGCCGCAGAGGGCGGGGTCAAGGTCGGCGGAGGGCGAGCGGGAGAGCGCGGCGGCCCCGTCGGCTCACGGCGGGTTCGGGGCGGTGGAGCGGTACCGGTTTTCCCAGACGCACGACTTGTCCTTCGCCGCGCCCCCCGCGTCCTCCTCGTCTGGCTCCATGGATTTCTCCAACATCTTGTGATGGATGGCCGCTGGCTTGTGAGTCAGTCAGTCAGTCAGTCAGTCAGTCAGCACCAGCCCCTACTCCGTTGTTCACGTGCTCTGGTGGGAGAGGAGGATGACAGGTGTTTGTGTCCCACCTCCATGGGGTAGAGAGGGAGGAGGAAGGGGAAGGCATCTCGTAGGGGGGTAGGGCAAGGGGGAGGGGGGCGTTATGAACGGATATGTGCCCGTCACTTTTTTTTTTCCTTTTTTTTTTATTTTTTTTTTTTTATTTCGGGCGTTGGGAAATACATTGCAGACTTGGACCATAGAACGCTCGTCATGTGACAGTGCACTGATCATGCACCTGCCAAGCAAGCTAAGCGCGCGCGCGCACTCACACGCACGCACGCACGCACACATTCACGCGCATGCGCGTACACACGCACACACACACACACACACACACAACACAGCACAGCTGCAGAACTGGCAGGGAGCACGACTGGTTGCTGTACAAGCAGACAGCATGGTGACCCCAGAGCAGAGAAGGACGTGAAAAACTCGCTCCTTTCACCGTCTCCAAGGCTGACAGGCGCAAACAGCCGAGTAGTTTTAAGCGTTGGACTTTCAAACTGAGGGTCCGGGGCTTTGAATCCCGGAGTAACGGCGTCTGGTGGGTCTTTTGAAGGGTGGAGTTTATTTTGTTATTTTCCAGGTTAACAGATGTGTGTGGTGCCGTTATCCTTGAATTGACGGGAATATGTGTGGATAATGGCACCACAGATGCGCAGACCTGCTTAGTGCCTGAACCCCCCTTCTGTGTGTATACGCACGCAGAAGATCAAAGTACGCTCGTGTTAAAGATACCCCCCTCCCCCCCCCTCCCCCGTAATCCATGTCAGCATTCGGTGGGTTATGGAAACAGGAACATACCCAGCATGCGCCCTCCCCCCACCCCTCACTCCTGCCTCCAGGAATATGACTGCCTACATGGCGGGGGTAAAAACGATCATACACGTGAAAGCCCACTCGTGTACATACGAGTGAACATGGGAGTCGCAGCCCGCTAACGAAGAAGAAGAAGATGATGATGATGATGAAGATCGTGTCCGTGGCTAAGTACACGGCAGCCGTTCAAGAAAAAAAATCACTGAATGAAAAAGATTTCCATGACAGTTTCCAAGATGTGGATGACAGACAGTCTGTCAACCAGAATGAGTAGACTTGTACAGCAGTGCCGCGTGGAGGACAGCCATCTTGCTAGAAGAACTCCTCAGCGTCAGCCAGGGAGCTACTGAAGGACTCCAGGGACGAAGGACTCATCCAGACCTATACAGCCAGGAACCACACAACCTCACAAAAACCTGCAGATGGTGATCAGTTCTTCGACTGGGAGGTGGTGTGGGCGGAGGGTTTCGAGGGGCGGGGGTGGTGGTGGCGGGGAAGACTGTTGCCTTGCTTGCCTCTCCTAGATCTGACGCCTCGAAGAGTTCAGTCACCTGAAGGAACCGTCGCGGAGAGGCGTCACAGCGAAAAGCCAAGGTTTTCTGAACGTGGCATCACCTCTTTCTGTTTGTAGTTCTTTAAGTTGTACTTGCTTATCCCGAGGAACGTTTTGATACGGGACGTGAGCGAGTAAATTTGATGTTGTTGTTGTTGTTACTTTCTTTTTTTTCTTCTTCTTCTTCTTCTTTTCCCCCCAGTGTTTTCATCAGTGCTTATCTGTGCTATAAGTTCCGAAAGGGTGCATGCAACCGTGATGAATTTCATGAAGTGTTCTTAAACCATTGAAGCAGAAAATGATGAAGGGTGGTGGTGGGGGAGGGGAGGGGATGCTCGAAAGTTTACCCCCTCCTCCATACCCCCCCCCCTACTCCCCGCGCCCCCCACCCCAGGCTTCCCTGTATAGACACACCCACCCCCACCCCCAATCCCCCCCCTCTCTCTCTCTCTCTCTCTCTCTCTCTCTCTCTCGTCTCACGAAACGTGATATTGAATTCTAAAATGTATGCTCTGGATTAAGATAAATAAATACCTACCTACCTACCTACCTACCTACATACATACATACATACATACACACCTACATACATACATACATACATGAAGAAGAAGAAGAAAAAAGAACTGTGAACGTGCAGCATGATGTGTGCATAATGGGACACAATCCTGTTTGTGACACGTGAAAGCCTTTGTTGCGTCCCCTGTGTTAGAAGTGGTCAGTTTCGTGCACATAATTATTAGTCATCGCGAGGCAAGGCTGAATAAATAAGTTAATTAATTGATTGATTAATTGATTAATTAACTGATTGATTATAATAATAATAGTAATAAAGACAACGTGAATGCGCAGCGATGTTTGCACAATGGGACACAATCCTGTTTGTGACACGTGAAAGCATGTGTTGCGTCCCCTGTGTTGGAAGCCGTCAGTTTCCGTGCACCCAGTTTGTACCGCCTTTGATGCGCTGTCACCACGAGGCAAGACAAGTCTCACACAGTGCCCCAGTGTCGTACTGTACCGTATTGTAGTGTAGTGTAGTGTAGTGTGTAGTGTATTATTTTTTCTCACAACATAGTTCTCTGTGTGAAAATCTGACTGCTCTCCCTTGGGAGAGGGCATCGTCAAAGTGCGGGGCCACTTTTTTTTTTCCTTTTTTCTTTTTTTTTTCTCAGCGTGCAAGTGTATTTGTGTATTTGTTTCAGTGCGCAAGTGTATTTGTTTAACTGTCAAAGTAGATTTTTTTTTCTTCAGAATTCTGCCAGGGGCAGCACAGATAATAAATACATCATGGACTGCAGAAAAGAGAAGAAGAAAAAATGTCCAAGAGAAAACAAACAGTGTCAGGGCTTGCTGGAAGAGAAATAGGGGAATGCAGTGGGAAGACAGAAAAAACAGACATTACTGAAGGAAGAAGAAAAAAAAAGGAGGAGCAGAAACGAGAAGAGCAACTGATAGAAAAGGGGGACAATTGTGGCACATGATTTCCAGAAGGCGGGGGACGATCAATTGAACACCACTTCTGTTAGCATGGGTTCTTTTACAGTCAATGGTGTAGCCTACATTGGACCTCCATTTATCATCTCACCCGATTGACGGGCGCAATAGCCGAGTGGTTAAAGCGTTGGACTGTCAATCTGAGGGTCCCGGGTTCGAATCACGGTGACGGCGCCTGGTGGGTAAAGGGTGGAGATTTTTACGATCTCCCAGGTCAACATATGTGCAGACCTGCTAGTGCCTGAACCCCCTTCGTGTGTATATGCAAGCAGAAGATCAAATACGCACGTTAAAGATCCTGTAATCCATGTCAGCCAGCGTTCGGTGGGTTATGGAAACAAGAACATACCCAGCATGCACACCCCCGAAAACGGAGTATGGCTGCCTACATGGCGGGGTAAAAACGGTCATACACGTAAAAGCCCACTCGTGTGCATACGAGTGAACGCAGAAGAAGAAGAAGAAGTCTCACCCGATTGACGCCTAGCATCCAGACAACCACTCAATGTCTTGTGAAGGGGGGGGGGGGGGGGATGGGTTGGGGGTAAGGTGGGGGAGTGTGAGATTCGAACCAGTGCGCTCAGATTCATTTGCTTCCTAGGCGGACGCTTAACCACTACGCCAACGCTTTCTCGTAGTACAGGATGGCTGAAGCCTGGTTACGCTGACACAGAGAGAGACAGCAGTGTGAACTCTCTCCATCAACGTTTCGTTTTCTGTTGAAAATCGAAATGACCTGGCATTGCTGTTTACAGTCCAGCCGACCGCACACGGCCGCATCAAAATGACCGATCAAAAAGATTTATGGCCAGAATTTATTGCCAAACTCTGTTACACCCGAACGAGAGAGAAAAAAAAAACTCTGCAAAACAACACATTTGTGACATATTATCTTAACCATTAAGTTCCTTAAATTAAGGCAAATAGGACCAGGTTGTTCTGCTGACGTCAGCCCTTAATTTATCATCCCCGGATTTTATTGTATTTAATCGTAAAAATGACTTTAAAAAATGCTTCAAAGCGTACATAACAACATATGAAAAAAACGTGAAATGGCCTTGCATGGCAAATGATACTGCAGAATGGACAGCCAGTGCCCATCCCAGTGTTGACATTTCACTACCTAATCGTCAGAGCCAAACAGCACAGATAATACATCATAGACTGCGGAAAAGAGAAGAAAAAAAATGTCAAGAGAAAAAAAGTGTCCAGGCTTGCTGGAAGAGAAATAGGGGAATGTACTTGGAAGACAGAAAAAGCAGACAATATTGAAGGAAGAAGAAGAAAAAAAAGGAAGGGCAGAAACAAAGAGAGCAAGAGATTTAGGGGAACAATTCTGGCTCAGAATTTCCAAAAGGTGAGGATGCCAGTTGAACTGAAAGACCCCCGGCATCCCCACAGGGACACTTGTGGGTGGTATGGTCACCAAAGACCGCACTTTGCCCCATTGCATTTCTTGGGCACGGAGATCATTGTTAATATTTCCGAATGTGGATTGCAGTGAACAGTCCCTGTGATGGATGTTGAAATGTATGGTGAAACGTGTAACTAAAGTCAACAGTTTGATGAGGAGTGATAGATTCTCAGAATGGGGACAGAATTACTACTGACAGCAAGAAGGAACCAGGTTGATGTTTTAGTTCTTTGGCTGCGGGAGAGTTACAACGAAGAGCATGATTTGTTTGATGCTGTGAGTGTGGACTTACAATTAGCAGTATAACGACCATTTGTTTAAATTCTGCGAATTCGTAACGTATGGACATTGACATGGAATTCTTTGAATGTGGAATTACACGTGACAACATGATGGAAATTGACGTACAGTTCCATGAATGTGGAATTACCGTTCACAAAAAATGTATTTGACGGGCATTGGTTTTAGATGTGTGAGTGCGGCATTAGTTAACAGGGTGACGTGACTTTGATTCGTGTTGGATCCCCAGAGAGCGGAATTACAACTCGCTGTTGCTAAATCATGTGAATGTGAAATTACGTTTAACTTGACACTGGAGATTGTTTCTAATTCATTATGTGACTGTGTGATCACAATTAACATAAGAATGGAAATGTCGGTTTCAGAATGTGTGGAATTACAACCAGTATGTCAACAGAAGTGGTTTCTATTTCATTATGTGACTGTGGAATCACAATGAGCATAATGATAGAATGGTTTCTGTTTCATTATGTAAATGTGGAACCACAATTAACATTACGATGGAATAGTTTTTGTTTCATTATGTGACTGAGGAATCACAATTAGCACTACGATAGAACGGCTTCTGTTTCATTATGTGACTGAGGAATCACAATTAGCACTACAATAGAACGGTTTCTGTTTCATTATGTGACTGAGGAATCACAATTAGCACTACAAAAGAGTGGTTTCTGTTTCATTATGTGACTGAGGAATCACAATTAGCACTACAATAGAACGGTTTCTGTTTCATTATGTGACTGAGGAATCACAATTAGCACTACAAAAGAGCGGTTTCTGTTTCATTATGTGACTGTGGAATTTCAGATACGAGAGTGATAGCAGGGACTTCTATTTCATTAGCATGACGATAGAATAGTTTCTGTTTCATAATTTGACTGCGGAACCACAATTAATACGACGCTAAAAAGGTTTCTGTTTCATTATGAAAACGCGGAACCACAATTAGCACTACGATAGAAGGGCTTTCTGTGTGAGCATGTGACTGTGGAATCACAATAAACAGGTCGCTGGAAGGGATTTCTAATTGACTTTGTGACTGTGGAGTCACACGACACTAGAAGTAGAGGTTTGGTTCATCATTGTGACCGTGGAGTTACGGTTTGAACTGTTGAACTGTTAGTTACGATGGACGCGAAACGTGTACAACCTGACCGCGGACACTGCATTGAAAAAGAGGGTGGGTGTGATGATGATGATGATGATGATGGTGATGATGATGGTGATGATGATGGTGATGATGATGATGATGATGGTGATGATGATGGTGATGATGATGATGATGATGATGCCCCGTTCTCGTCTTGTCTGGTGGCGTGGTGTTGAGGGAGGGGGGTGGGGGGGGGTGTAGTTTGGTTGTTCCCGGGCCGTGCATGCCGCATGTTTTCCTGACTCAGTATTCTTTCCCTTGGTTCCGCTTCTGTACCTGCGGTTGTCTGCTATCTACCTATGTCTGTGTGTTCCTGATTGAGCAGTGTAATGGCTTTTCCTTTTCTTTTTTCTTTCTTTTTCTTTCTTTCTTTCTTTCTTTTCTCTTTTTTCTTTTTTTTTTAACAGCTTCTTTTTTGTCACCATGTAATCAAAGTGTTCATTCTTTTCAGGGGAGGGAAATGGATGGCACATAATTATTTCACACCCCCTTTTTTTTTCTTTTCTTTTGAAAAAAAAAAAAAAATTAAGTCATGCTTCTTGCTTATTCCAGTTCCGTCAGTGTGGCAATGTGTAATAAAGGTTGGGGATGGGGTGGGGTGATGTGTGGGTTGGGGGCAGGGGGGGGGGGAGGGGGGAGAGGCTTTTCCTTTCGTTAACGCAGTGGGGCCATTGTTATGTTCCTGGTTTGTTATGGTACTAGTATGCGTCTCTTCAGTGGTGGTAAGCAAAAGGGAATTTCTTAGCGCACTAGTTTGTGTACTTGAGCAGTAAACAGCTATGGTTTGTTAGCGCACTAGTGTGTGCACTTCAGGGATCAGCAACAGTGGTTTTGTTAGCGCACTAGTGTGTGTTCTTCAACGCTAAGCAACAGTGTTTTGGTGTTTTTTTTAGCGCACAAGTGTGTGTTCTTCAACGCTAAGCAACAGTGTTTTGGGTTGTTGTTTTTTTTAGCGCAGTAGTGTATGTTCTTCAACGCTAAGCAACAG
This sequence comes from Babylonia areolata, assembly GCF_041734735.1. Lineage (NCBI taxonomy): Eukaryota > Metazoa > Mollusca > Gastropoda > Neogastropoda > Buccinidae > Babylonia > Babylonia areolata. Next base: position 9,868,673 of record NC_134908.1, read on the forward strand.
TGGGTTTGGGTGTGTTTTTTTAGCGCACTAGTTAATGTTCTTCAACGCTAAGCAACAGTGGGCTTTTTTTAGCGCACTAGTTAATGTTCTTCAACGCTAAGCAACAGTGGGGTTTTTTAGCGCACTAGTGTATGTTCCTCAACGCAAAGCAACAGTGGGTTTTTTGGGTTGTTTTTTTTAGCGCACTAGTGTATGTTCTTCAACGCTAAGCAACAGTGTTTTTTTGTTGTTGTTGTTTTTTTTAGCGCACCAGTTAATGTTCTTCAACGCTAAGCAACAGTGGGTTTTTTTTTTAGCGCACTAGTGTATGTTCTTCAACGCTAAGCAACAGTGGGTTTTTTGGGTTTTTTTAGCGCACTAGTGTATGTTCTTCAACGCTAAGCAACAGTGGGTTTGGGTGGGTTTTTTTTAGCGCAGTAGTGTATGTTCCTCAATGCTAAGCAACAGTGGGTTTTTTTTTGTTTGGTTGTTTTTTTTTTTTAGGGCTCTAGTGAATGTTCCTTAACGCTAAGCAACAGTGGGTGGGTTTTTTTTAGCGCACTAGTGTGTGTTCTTCAACGCTAAGCAACAGTGTTTTGGGTTTTTTTTAGCGCACTAGTGAATGTTCCTCAACGCTAAGCAACAGTGGGTTTGGGTGTTTTTTTTTTAGCGCACTAGTGTGTGTTCTTCAACGCAAAGCAACAGTGGGTTTGGGTTGTTGTTTTTTAGCGCACTAGTGTATGTTCCTCAATGCTAAGCAACAGTGGGTTTTTTTTGTTTGGTTGTTGTTGTTTTTAGGGCTCTAGTGAATGTTCCTTAACGCTAAGCAACAGTGGGGATTTTTTTTTTAGCGCACTAGTGTGTGTTCTTCAACGCTAAGCAACAGTGTTTTGGGTTGTTGTTTTTTAGCGCACTAGTGAATGTTCCTCAAAGCTAAGCAACAGTGGGTTTTTGGGGTTTGTTTTAGCGCACTAGTGTATGTTCTTCAACGCTAAGCAACAGTGGGTTTTTTGGGTTTGTTTTAGTGCACTAGTGTATGTTCTTCAACGCTAAGCAACAGTGTTTTGGGTTGTTGTTTTTTAGCGCACTAGTGAATGTTCCTCAACGCAAAGCAACAGTGGGTTTTTTGGGTGTTTTTTTTTTTAGCGCACTAGTGTGTGTTCTTCAACGCTAAGCAACAGTGGGGTTTTTTTTGTTTGGTTGGGGTTTTTTTAGGGCTCTAGTGAATGTTCCTTAACGCTAAGCAACAGTGGGTGGGTTTTTTTTAGCGCACTAGTGTATGTTCTTCAACGCTAAGCAACAGTGGGTTTGGGTGTTTTTTTTTAGCGCACTAGTTAATGTTCTTCAACGCTAAGCAACAGTGGGTTGTTTTTTTTAGCGCACTAGTTAATGTTCTTCAACGCTAAGCAACAGTGGGCTTTTTTTAGCGCACTAGTGTATGTTCCTCAACGCAAAGCAACAGTGGGTTTTTTGGGTTTTTTTAGCGCACTAGTGTATGTTCTTCAACGCTAAGCAACAGTGGGTTTGGGTGGGTTTTTTTTAGCGCAGTAGTGTATGTTCTTCAACGCTAAGCAACAGTGGGTTTGGGTGGGTTTTTTTTAGCGCAGTAGTGTATGTTCTTCAACGCTAAGCAACAGTGGGTTTGGGTTTTTTTAGCGCACTAGTGTATAATTCTTCAACGCTAAGCAACAGTGGGTTTGGGTTTTTTTTTAGCGCAGTAGTGTATGTTCCTCAACGCTAAGCAACAGTGGGTTTTTTTTTGTTTGGTTGTTTTTTTTTAGGGCTCTAGTGAATGTTCCTTAACGCTAAGCAACAGTGGGTGGGGTTTTTTTTAGCGTACTAGTGTGTGTTCTTCAACGCTAAGCAACAGTGTTTTGGGTTGGGTTTGTTAGCGCACTAGTGTATGTTCCTCAACGCAAAGCAACAGTGGTTTGGTTTTTTTAGCGCACTAGTTAATGTTCTTCAACGCTAAGCAACAGTGGGCTTTTTTTAGTGCACTAGTGTATGTTCTTCAACACTAAGCAACAGTGGGTTTTTTAGCGCACTAGTTAATGTTCCTCAACGCTAAGCAACAGTGGGTTTTTTTGGTTTGTTTTAGCGCACTAGTGTATGTTCTTCAACACTAAGCAACAGTGGGTTTTTTGGGGTTTTTTAGCGCACTAGTGTGTGTTCTTCAACGCTAAGCAACAGTGGGGTTTTTTGTTTGTTTGTTTGTTTTTAGCGCGCAAGTGTATGTTCTTCAACGCTAAGCAACAGTGTTTGTTTTTGTTTTTTTGTTGTTGTTTTTTTAGCGCACTAGTATGTGTTCTTCAAAGCTAAGCAACAGTGGGTTTTGTTTTTTTTAGCGCACTAGTATGTGTATCTCAGCGTTAAGCAAACAGGTATTTGTTAGCGCACTAGCGTATGTTTTTCAGCGGTAAGCAAGAGTGGTCATTTGCACTGCCATGAAATGACTCATGTCAACAGTAA
>NC_134908.1:9876120-9883620 GCF_041734735.1 Babylonia areolata
CGTTGTCAGAATTGTGGTATTCTTTGTCAACATTCACCTCTTCAGTATAAGAGCCTTCCGCTTGCAATATTTTGATGATGGTAATTGGGGTGAAACGCTGTTAACGTCGTCTCTTTCGCCGTTCGTATGGAGAGAGTTAAACAACGTATTTGTTCCATCTGTCAAATTCTGTAAATGGCACACTGGAGAGAATTTTCGGCTGAAAACTTTGGTGTGAGCAGTGTAATTTTCTTAGCTGTGTATTTCATTTGTCTTGAACACTGTCCTTAGTCGCTTTGTCGTTTCACTCAGTAAAAGTGGTGTCATGATTTGGTTGGAAAGCAGGACTGGTAAGATTTGGACACTGACTTGATCAGGAACGTTTTTAAATTGAAGATCTGCGATTCTGTTATAAAAGATATGAAGACTCGTGTAGTTCATCATATCAAGCATTTTCTTTTATCCTTACTTTAATTGGGGATATCGACTATTTCAGGCAGCAATAAAATTCAGCCGACGAGAAAATATATACCTATATGGATGGGAAAAAATGGACTAAGCATTGATATCATATCTAACAGATGGGTGAATTCAGGTGTGTGCCGTGCTTCAGTTGGATACATGCACGAGTAAATTAGCTATGAATGGATAGAAATGTAATGTGACAATCCATGTCAATGTTTACTGTTTAAAAGATCTGCTACGAGTACGTACAGGCGAAAAATCCTTGGGTGGGATCCCACTTGTGATCGGACATTTCTCTGTCTGACCACTCTCATTAATGTTTTGACTGACAGGCTGTCGAGAGTTGAAGGAACCTTGAGAGATGGGCTGAACACTTTGACAGCGTACTGAACCGCCCCTCCACCATCAATAATGAAGCCATCGACCGACTCCCCCAGGTGCCAGTCAGTGAGTCGTTGGATGCCATTCCAACTTTGGAGGAGACCCAGAAAGCTATCCGTCTGCTATCCAATGGCAAAGCCCCTGGCTCAGACTCCATTCCAGCTGAGGTCTACAAAGAAGGTGGTATAGCGCTGACTGAGAAGCTTCATCAGCTGTTCCAGCTCATCTGGCAGCATGAGGCAGTTCCACAGGACTTCAAAGACGCTTCCATCATACACCTGTACAAGCGCAAAGGAAATCGTCAGGCCTGTGACAACCATCGTGGAATATCCCTGCTGTCTGTCGCAGGCAAGACTCTGGCCAGAGTGCTACTCAACCGTCTCATAGCGCACCTTGAGCAAGGTCTCCTACCAGAGAGCCAGTGTGGCTTCCAGAAAGAACGCGGGACTATCAACATGGTGTTTGTTGCCAGGCAGCTCCAGAAGTGTCAGGAACAGAACGCCGACCTTTACTCCACCTATGTCGATCTGACCAAGGCCTTCGATACTGTTAGCATAGATGGCCTTTGGAGAATCATGGCGAAGTACGGATGTCCCAGAAAGTTCATCACCATCATACGGTAACTACACGATGGGATGCTGGCCCGAGTCCAAGACAATGGAGAGACTTCAGAACCATTCCCTGTCTCCAACGGAGTCAAGCAAGGGTGTGTTCTTGCCCCCACCCTGTTCAGTCTCATGTTTTCAGCCATGCTGACAGATGCCTTCAGAGACGCTGATGTAGGCATTGGCATCAGGTACCGCACAGATGGCTCACTCTTCAACCTCAGGAGGCTTCAAGCAAAACCAAGGTAAGGACAGACACCGTCAACGACTTCCTGTTTGCTGATGACTGCACTCTCAACGCTGCCTCCGAAGCTGACATGCAACACAGTGTCGACAAGTTCTCTGCTGCCTGCGACAACTTTGGCCTCACAATCAGCACAAAGAAGACTGAGGTGATGCACCAGCCAGCTCCAGGAAAGCCTTACGTTGAACCAAACATCTTCATCAACGGGCAACGACTGAACGCGATGTACAAGTTCACATACCTGAGCAATACACTCTCTCGCACAGTTGTCATCGACGACGAGGTGAATGCCAGACTCGCCAAAGCCAGCGCTGCCTTCGGCAGACTCCATAAGAACGTTTGGAACAGGAGAGGCATCACCCTGGAGACGAAGCTCAAAGTATACAAGGCCATAGTTCTCACCACACTGCTCTATGGATGTGAATCATGGACGGTCTACAAACGTCACGCCAAAAAGCTGAACCACTTCCACACCACCAGCCTCAGAAAACTTCTCGGCATAAAGTGGCAAGAGAAGATCCCTGACACAGAGGTGCTCACTCGTGCAAACTTGCCCAGCATCTACACCATCTTGATGCAGGCCCAGCTGCGCCGGGCAGGCCATGTAGTTCGCATGCCATGCCACCGGCTGCCCAAGAAACTGCTGTACGGCGAACTCCAACATGGCAAGTGCTCCCATGGAGGCCAAAAGAAGCGCTTCAAAGACACTCTGAAAGCTTCTCTGAAGGCCTTCAACATCAGCCACAACACATGGGAGCTGAATGCAATGGACAGACCAAAGTGGCGTTCAGCTGTCCACAAAGGCGCCAAATCCTGTGAGGTCAACAGAATCGCTGCAGCAGAGCAACGCAGACAGGCCAGGAAAAGCAGTGCCAGCAAGTCCCCGACAGCCGCCACCATCCCCTGTCCACACTGCGTCAGAACCTGCCGGACGCGGATTAGCCTGACCAGTCATCTGCGCACCCACAGAGCCCAACCCACCTACCCCCAGGATGACTAGATGGTCCTCGTCGATCCCAACGGACGAACCACACACACACTTGCTGTATTTGAATTGTATTCTATGTGACTTGTTATTTGATATTGTTTAGTCAGTGGTTAAGTATATTGCACACTGTGTACTTTTGGAGGTGCCTTCTGGTACTTCTTGTGTCCTTTACTCTTCTCTTCCATTGTACCATTGTATCATAACAGTCATCTTTAATACTGTTGTATTCGCTTTTTCTGTTCCATGATTAAAACACTCAATGCTTGGCCAATATCCGATAGTTTTAAAGTAGGTTTTCTGAATATTAATTATATCATCAACAAACTCGCTGGTGTATCCAATGTCCTTTCAAACTGCGGAAAACAGTTTCATATATTCGGATTTGCTGAATCAAGATTAACAGACCATATTGACGACTCTGATTTACTACTACCAGGCTATTGTATTATTCGTAATGATCCAACATGTTCTAGAGAAACAGGCCGTGTTGTATATGTTCAACAAAACATTAACTTTAAACGAATTGAATCACTCGAAAATTATCAAGTTGAATCTGTATGGATCGAAATACGCTTTAAGAAATCAAAACCTATCCTACTCGGCTTTATCTATAGAAATCCATCTGAACATGTAGATTGGATAGAAAAGTTTATGTTGATGGAAGAAGCTTCTTTGTCTTCAAGTGAAATAATACTGATAGGTGGCTTTAATATTGACTTACTCAAATTAAACAAACACTGGTTAATCATTTCACCTAACGCAATTAATTGACATACCTACGAGATTTACTGCAACATCAAAAACACTTATAGATCATATATATGCTTCATCTACAAGCTCCATATCAGAAGTATGTTCCCCAACGTTTGGCTGCAGTGACCATTCCCCTATATGTTTCACATGGTCCAAACGAGGTGTAAAAATTCCTGCAAACAGACATAAAACCGTTTGCAATAGAGATTTTAGACAGTTTGATAAGGATTTATTTCTACAGAACTTGATACATTCCAGTATGTCAGCTGTTTATCAGTTCTCTAATCCTGAAGAAGCACTGGAGGTTTGGTATCACAATTTTCTTAATGTATATGATAAACATGCTCCATTCATAACAAAACGTGTCAAAAGCTATCCTTAACAGCCGTGGATTACTAAAACCATTGATGATAAGATTAAGGAAAGAGACTTGTCTCTCTCAGAAGGTAAAAAAGATTAATTCAGAAAACAATGTAGTCTTGTAATTGCTTTGAAACGTTCAGAAAAAAAGAATTATTTTCAAGAACTTATTTCCACAAAATCCATTAATAAATTGATTTGGAAAGCCATAAATCAGTTAAATAATAAACATAATAACACGCAATCTACAACAAGTGACGCCATATCAGCAGAAAACCTAAATACACATTTTTGTAATGTAGCTAACTCAACAGTAGGAACAAACACGTCATCCCTTAATTCACTTGATATTCACGAAACCTTTTGTAACACTAAAATTATTTCATCACACCTTGATAACCCTCTTATGGATGTACATGAAGTTTACTATGCTCTTTCCCACTTAAAGCAAACAGGTTCGAAAGGTATTGATGGTATAGATGGAAAGATATTAAAACTCTCTGTTCCTATAATTGCCGAAACATTTACTTATGTCTATAACCAATGTATCACAAAAAAGATGATTCCTAAATCTTTTAAAGTCGCGAAAGTAGTACCCATTTTTAAGTCAGGAGACCGTACAGACCCTTCCAATTACAGACCAATTTCAATCTTATCAATATTGTCAAAACCTTTAGAAAAACACATTAACAAACATATCTTCAATCATTTCAATCACTACAAATTATTTCATCCAAATGAATCTGGATTCAGGTCCAAGCACTCCTGTCATACAGCACTCACTAACTTAGTCGAACAATGGCTCACAAATATAAACAATGATGAAATTACTGCTGTTCTCATGGTGGGTTTTATGAAGGCATTCGATGTGATAGACCGCACTCTTCTTTTGAAAAAAACTAAAATTATATGGCTTTTCTGGGAATACATTTGAACTCATATCTTCATTTCTATCAGACAGAAGACAAATTGTATCTATTAATGAATCTCAATACTCTTTACAGTCTATCTATTATGGAGTTCCTCAAGGTTCAGTTCTTGGTCCAATATTATTTTCTATTTATATAAATGATTTGCCTCTATTTATTAATGCATTATGTGAGGTGTTTGCAGACTATACAGCAATATATACAAATCACACTACAATAGATAAAGTGTACTATACTCTGCAACAAATCATTGATGACATAGCTAGATGGTCCAATTTAAATCACATGCGTCTCCATCCAAAAAAACAAAACAAAAAACAAAAAAAAACGAAATGTTTCATACTCACCACCAGACAGAAACGCCAAAACTTCTCACACAACCTTCCACCCCTTTCCATAAATGGTCAACCAGTAGAAGAAGTTGATAATCATAAAATTCTTGGAGTCACCATTGATAACAACTTATCTTGGTCCAGTCATATTATGTCATTATGCAAACCTCTATCCAAAAGGATTTATCAGCTTTCCAGAATTAAACATTTTCTTGATTTGCATTGTCGAAAATTATTCTTTTTTGCTTATATTGAATCACATATTAACTATGCGTCAACACTCTGGGATTCAGCTAGCAATAATATACTTAAACGTTTACTAAGTCTGAATAGACGAGCTCTCAAATTAATCCTTCTGAAATCTTCATCACTGACGGCTGACGACTACAAACATTTAAATATTCTTCCCCTAAAAGCTTAAACTTGAATACAACAAAGCACTTTTTATTTTTTAAATCATGTCTAATTATGCACCATCTTTGAGAGATAGATTTCCCACCACGCTAGTCCGTCAGACCAACAAGATTAAGTTCCCCATTCCAAGAGCAGATCTGTTGAAATCCAGTCTCATTTATTCAGGAGGCTGTTTATGGAACAATATTTCATCCAATTTTAATGTTCAGAAAAACATTAAAGAATTTAAAAAATAAACATTACCATACACACCTTATGGACAAATATGTCAACAATCCTACTTAACTTGACTTTATCTTATTGAATATGCATATATAGTTTAATTGTATGTCTAACCACTATCGCAGTACTTAATGATGTACAACCACAATCAGTGTCCTGCATACTTTGTGTGTGTGTGTGTTTTTTGTTTTTTTTTTGTTTGTTTGTTGTTGTTTTTTGTTTGGTTTGTTTTTTGTTTTGTTTTTGGGGGGGTGGGGGGGGGGTTGTAATTTTTTTTGTTTTGTTTGTTTTTTGGAGGGGGGGGGGTTGATTTTTTTCCCTTCATAATATGATGTTTGTATCAGGATTAGGTACATGTGCATGTTTAAATGTGTATGTGAATGTCATGTCCTTATTTTTACATCTCCTTGTTACTTTGTGGATGTTTTGATTCATTTTCATTTTCAATTTGCCCTGAGGGCTGGATGAAAAAAAAGCACATGTATGCTTATTCCACTTCCCTCAATAAAAAAAAACCCGTTCGTTCGTTCTTCTCTCTCTCTCTCTCTCTCTCTCTCTCTCTCTCTCTCTCTCTCACACACACACACACACACACACACACACACACACACACACACACTCTGAACAATTTTGAATTACACAGGAAATATTTATAATGAATAAATACAAACAAAATTAGGAAATTTGTATATGAATGCTGTTCCAACTGATTACGTTAACTGAATAATTAATTGTGTATTTATTCATTCATTTATGTACCATGTACTACATATATATGTCTTATAAACCTTAAGGTTTCGCGACAATAAAATTAATTTCATTCTGTTCTGTTCTATTCCAGTCAATACACGCACGCATAGAGAGAGGCAGGCAGATAAAGAGAGAGGGGAGGTGGGGAGGGGAGGGGACAGACATATGAGGGCTCTCAGTCGCACGCGACACTTAACGCTCTCAATGTGACTGAACAGCTATATATAGATACGCACGCTCAAAGCTTCAGCAATGCACGTGTGAATTTTTCTGCCTCCTTCCCGATCCCTCGATCCTCTCCCCACCTTCCTAATTCCCCTCCACACACACACACACCACACACACACACACACACACACACACAAACACCCCAGCTGTCAAACGTGTTGTTCCGCCTGTGCCATGCTACATTGTCTGTGTTGCTGACAGACTGACATAAGCGAGACACGTATAATTATATAGGCTGCCATTCGTCGATCTGAATCTTTCACACACATGGGTTTTTGAGAAGACCGTACATGGACCTTTCCCTTACCCCACACCACCTCACTCCTCCCTACCACCACCATCCAACGCCCGCCCCACCCCCCTTTTGCACCCACCCGGTTCACACATTTACACCCAAACCACCGACCTACCACCCCTAAGACACACACACACACACACTGCCCACCCTCCCACTCCGCCGCCCCCACCCCCCCAACACCCCCTCCCACACACACACGTGACCCATAATTTATATCCTCCTCCATTCATCGATCTTGAATGAACTTGCGTGTCACCAGGGGCTCTGTTTCTGTGTCAGTGAATTTGTCCTCACCACCAGTAGCGTCGCAACAAGATTCGTGACGTAAACTACAGGGGGCTTCAGAGAGACCCGGCGAGGAGGGGGAAGGGGGGGGTGGAGGGGAGGGATGGAGGGGTGTGGGGGGGGGAGGAGAGGAGTTCGAGGAAGGGGGGGGGAGGTATGGGGAGAGTGTGTGTGTGTGTGTGTGTGCAACACAGAACACTTTGTTACACAAATACAACCCTTACGCGCGCCACTGATACAAGCTAGCTGCCAGTGTCGCCAGACGCC
>NC_134908.1:9888620-9901120 GCF_041734735.1 Babylonia areolata
GAGTCAATAGGACAGAGGGGGAGCAATATATCCCTACTCAGTGACTGCTTTACAGTATTGCAAGACACTGAATCTACACGGGAGGAAGAAAGAAGCATGCCTCTGAAAAGCATCAATTAACTCTCTCCATACGAACGGCGAAAGAGACGACGTTAACAGCGTTTCATCCCAATTACCATCATCAAAATATTGCAAGCGGAACGCTGTTATACTGAAGAGGTGAATGTTGACAAAAAATACAATTCTGACGACGGAAGCTAAAGGTTGGGTCATTCAGACACCCACTGGATATCCGAGGGGTCTGTGTAGAGGAGAAGAGAGGACTGGCCGTACTGAGTGAGTTAAACGAGGCTGCAGTCAAAACAGTCGGCTGCCCCACTTAACACCAACACTGCACACACCTATATTGATCCATTGTAATTAGTGCGAATGCTGTCATATGTTCCTGTACTAAACAGGAATAATGTAGGTTTAGATCGAGTACAGGAAAAGGCGTGGAGGAAGGGGGGGGGAGGGGCCGGGGGGTGGAGGTTGAGAGGAGGGTTGAATGATGGACTCGGACAAGAGAGAACATCCCTTTGAGGGCACAGAATATATATATATATCCTAATCACTTTTGTGTTTCAGCTGCGTGCGGTATTTGAGTGTTATTATAGCACATATGGACGGGCTCAATAGCCGAATGGTTAAAGTGTTGGACTGAAGGTCCCGGGTTCGAATCTCGGTAACGGCGCCTGGTGGGTAAAGGGTGGAGATATTCCCGATCTCCCAGGTCAACGTATGTGCAGACCTGCCTGTGCCTGAACCCCCTTCGTGTGTATACGCACGCAGAACATCGAATACGCACGTTAAATATCCTGTAATACATGTCAGCGTTCGGTGGGTTATGGAAACAAGAACATACCCAGCACGCACACCCCCGAAAACGGAGTATGGCTGCCTACAGGACAGGGTAAATAAACAAAACAATTTTTTAAAAAAATACCCGGCCATACACGTAAAATGTTAATGTTACATGTTTGTCTGAATGTGTAATTATGTGTGTGTGCCTGAAATCCGATTGAAAGACAGGAAACGAATGATGAGCGCCCAGTGGCAGCCGTCAGTCGGCTCTACCCAGGTAGGCAGTCTGTTGTGTAAATGACTGCGTGTTCTTAAAGCCCTTAGAGCTTGGTCTCCGACCGAGGATAGGCGCTAAGTATCCATATAAAATCAATCAATATATCACGTATGTATTGTAAATAGATAGATTGTAGATAGCAGATTGATAGATAGGTAGATAGATAGGTTATGCCCAACCCCCACCCTCCATGCACAGCACACAGTTCTCTCTCTCTCACTCTCTCTCTCTCGTTCCGCCTCCCCCCACCCCCATTCCCCCTGCCCCCCACTCCCCCACCCCCTCTTTTCTCTCCTAATGACTCCTCGTCGTATAGTAGTGTTGTTTACTCCAAGTTAACATTTGAGTGTTTTATGTCTGCTTTGATCACAGCATTTGTACATGACTGAGTTTATTGCATGTGCGGTTTTGCTTTACTCAAAGGGACCATTGGAGCATTTTTATGCCTTGTATGTACTTATATTGATTAACTTATTATCGTGTATCATTTCTTCTGTGTTTCATACCATGGAACCGATTTCTGTAATTGGAAATAGTACCGTATCATGCAGTAATCTGTATTAAGCCTAACAATACCTTAAAGCAGATTACACGTCGAAACACACACACACGCACGCACACACACACACACACACACACACACACACACACACACACACTGCGCGCTGGTAGCCCGACACAGCACCAACAATCACAAACTGGCAGGTATCATGTACTCTGCGGAAAAGCATGATGGAATAATGCCCTATCTTCTCTGATCTGCGTGAACCTCGAGAGGAAATTTGTTTGGCGGTGTACTTTGTGTGTGTGTGTCTGCGTATGTGTGTGAACGTGTACTAACGTTTCGTGTTGTTGTTGTTTTTTTGTTTGTTGTTGTTTTGCGTTGTCGTTTTGTTGTTCTTTGTTTGTTTTTCTTGTTGTTTGTTTGTTTGTTGTTGTTCCTGTTGTTGTTGTTGATTTGTCCGAACGCAGTGACGCCTCCTTGAGCTACTGATGCTGATACGTACTGTTGCTCCTAAATCAGCCCCCCCCCCTCTCTCTCTCTCTCTCTCTCTGTATGTGTGTGTGTGTGTGTGTGTGTGTGTGTGTGTGTGTGTGTGTGTGAACTGTAACTCCCTGCCAAAAGGGTATCTTCGCCAATGGCATTAACATTTGCGTCAATGTCAGTGTCAGTGCCAATGCCAGTGTCAGTTTCTCTCTGTCTCTGTCTCTTTATCTGTCTATCTGTCTTTCTCTTCTAGATTGTATTTATCACTCACCCTCTCTAACACTCTGCTTCTGTGGTTGTGTGTGTGAGAGAGAGACAGAGACAGAGACAAAGAGAGAGAGAGAGAGAGAAGTAGAGTATTATGTTTATCTTAATGACGGCCACAAAAAACCTGCTGTGCAAAACCTCTGAAGCTTTGCCCTACGTTTACCCTTGCATGCACGCACGCACGCACGCGCGCGCGTGCACACACACACACTCACAAACACACACACACACACACACACACATTTCACGAACATACACGCACACACTTCTTCTTATCCTTCTTCTTCTTCTTCTCCTCCTCTCTCTCTCTCTCTCACACACACACACACACAAACACAAACAAAACAAAACAAACGGTTGGAATACCCCCTATCAACATCAAAACAGCAACCAAAGAAACAACACCACCACAGGGGGGAAACTTCAGACGGTTTCTATTGATTTCGCAAATGCATTCAATGAATAATGGATAGAAAAGTGTCGTTGAACGAGCCGAGGGAACATTCTTCAGCCAAGCAGGGGGGCGGGGGGGGGGGGGGGGGGGGGGAGGGAGTGGCTGAACACGTATTTGCATTGCGATGTCAGGAACAGTTCGTTCCGGGGTCAAAGGCATTTTACATCACACGGCTGAAACCAAGGTGGTGTGCAAGGTCTTTATCTCTTTTGCTTGTTTGTTCGTTTTTGTTTCTGCATTGTTCTACAGATTAGCGAATGAAGTTGTGCTTTATGTCGGGTGTGATGTGTTTAAGGTTTTTTTTTTTTTTTTTTTTGTTTTTGTTTTTTTTGCTGCCCCATCATCTGCACCGTTTCAGTGGCATTACTCCCACGCCGCTCATTTAGATTCCCCCATACACGGCCACACCCGGGTTCGTCCGTCGCAGTTCCAGCGTCGGCAGTCCACAGGGAACCATCGATGTTAGGTCGCCTGGAGGCCACACACCAGAGGAGACCCTGCACTGCTGCTGAGTCACTTCGGTGGTGTTCAGTGGTGCCTGTTCTGATTTTACGTACTTAGGACACCACCTACTAAGCCCCCTACTAACGACAATAATGGCTTAGTCGCGGAGCCAGACTGAGTGAGCGTCCCTCCCAGAGTGGAGACCGCCACCACGTCCCTCAAACAACAGCCCCCGACGAATCCGCCGATACTGACGTCATTGACAGGACTCACCCCAAGCACAGAAGTGGAGGGGTATCGAAACTGAGGTCACCATGAGAGCAGGGCATGAAAGGCCACAGACTTTGAGACTATTTTGTTTATATTGATGACGATGAAGGAGGAGGAGGATGACGATGATGATGACGATGTTGCTATGGAGGTCCATTTTGGTTTGGGACTGCGTGACAAGGCTGTACTCTACGCTTCCTGTCATAATGATATCCCGGCGTTAACCAGGCCCGAGAGATACAGACACTTGCAGTGTTGGTCAAGTAATTAGAGCAACACACCCAAAGACGCATCCTTGAAGTGGATGACACTCGACTGTGTGGTCCCAGTCTCCCCATTTAAGCCCACAGCACACTCAACTCTGGGTAGGAGCCGGCCACGGGCCGAAAAACCCACCTCCGCTGGGATTCGAACCCGCGTCCTCCCAGCCGTCAGTCCGCGACGCTAACCACTTCGCCACGGCGGCTGGTAAGGTTTTTTTGTTTTTTTTTTTAATCTGTCATGGATTTTACAGATTTAAAAAAAATTATATTCTGTTATTGGTGTTCACGCGTGGTGACGCAGGCAAACACAATGCATACACACGCATGCATGCACACACGCTGACACACACAAACACCAAAAGGTCTATGGTTTAAAAGGTTTAACAGATTAGTTTTATGGAGAGGTCCGAAAGAAAACAACAGTAGAACAGTGCCTGATATTTTGTGGAAGAGATTTCCAGAACCACGGGCTTCAGTGTGCAATGAACTTTCTTGTATGGTATCCGTTGTTAAGAACTGCGCATCCTGTATGAACAGTAAAGGCTCTCGACACGCGAACACGTGCTTTCGTGCAGCAATGTGTCCTTGAAACGAAATCAAAACGGACAAATGAAATGAATTACTTACTTAATCTAATCAGCATTTCGCTGTATGCCCACAGGTGAATGATGGCACAAAATGTGGACATTGGTCGAGGTGCTTAGCAATATAATATTTGCTTCTCATTTCCGCACTGACTTCGAAGTAACCAATGTAAAATTCAATGAGAAGGTACACACACACACACACACACACACACACACACACACACACACGATGTTTTAAAATACTCACAACTGACATCCAAAATTATACAAGAGACAAGAGATAACAACGTTATTGTTTTTTGTTTATTTTGTTTTGTTGATGTTGTTTTGAAATCGAAAAAAATCAAACCCTTTTGTGTATTGTCACTTTTATATTGAGTCATTTTCTTTCTTCTTCCCAGTAAACAAAGTGAAAGATGGCTGCACTAAAGAGAGCCGCTCAACGAGTAATGCGCATCGCCATTCCCATGACGTCATATCCGGCAGTTGAAGTGGGCTCCATGAGACAAACTGTCACCGCCTCTGGGAGAGTGCCATGTTCTTTGATGTCCAAGGTAAGTTTCCCTTCACTGGATCTGAGATCAGAGTTTTGAACGAGAGATCTAAAGTACGAACGAGTGAATGAACAAGTACATTGTTTTTTTTGCATGGTTCTGCTACTGCTGCTGATACCACTGCAACTACAACTACTGCAGATGTTTTCTGTTGCCGCTGCTCTGCTTCTCCTACTACTACTTAAGCTACTGCTACTGCTGTTTATAAAGATATTACAGCTGCTGCTACTACTACAACTGCGGCTGCTGTTGTTGCTCGGGGTTGCTACTATTACTGCTGTTAATACCAAAGAAACCTTTGCTTCACAGAACTGAGTTTTGAATGAGAGAACCAATGGACGATCAAGGGAATGAATAAGCGCAATATTTAGCACAGGGTTGTGGAACAGCTTCTGCTTCTGCTACTGCTGCTGATACTGCTGCAAATGTTTTTGCTGCTACTGAAACAACTGCTACTGCTGCTGCTTCTCCTACTACCACTAAAGCTACTACTGCTGCTACTTATAATAATGATATTGCCACTGCTGCTACTACTACAACTACTGCTGCTGTTGTTGCTGCTGCTACTACTGCTGTTTGTTTGTGTGTGTGTGTGTGTACTTCCACTTGCTTGTGTGTGTGCAGTGTGCGTGCGCGCGTGAGCTTGAGAGTGAGCATGTGTGTGTGTATATGTGTGTTGGTGCACGCGCGCGTGTGTGTGCACGTGCGCATCTGTCCGATCACATGACATTCATTGCATGCGTGCATGCATGTGTTTCCCAGATTCAACCATTTTCCAGCTTCTGGTCCAACCCCAAACACATGTTTCATCAAATCTACATTCTGAGTTCTGCTGCCACACACAGACTTCGCCCACATTCCATTGAAGACCTCATAAAGCCTGATCTGACCTCTGGAAGGAACCCACAAAGGAACGCTTCCACATCGCGTCTGAACACAAGAAAAGAAACAGTAACTAAAGAACACACATCTCAGCCTGACTGTCCTCCTACAAGCATACAAAAGGATTATCAAGCTACGAACATCAAAAACACACAAGAGAACCTCCCAACTTCCAACGGAAACACCCGAAGAACCAAGTCTTCTCTTGACGAGGCACAAAAAAAGCTGGTTCCCTCTGACAAACGCACGCGGAAGTTCGAGCTCTACCGTGCAGAATCAGGCCATGCTGACATCACCTCTGCTTCTGGCCTTGCTGACGTCGCCCCCGCTTCCAGACTTGCTGACGTCACTTCCGCTTCCGGCCTCGTTGACGTCGCCGCCGCTTCCGGACAGCCGCTGGTGTTGCTGTTTCCTTTTCGGGGCTCGACAGCAAAACTGCGGGAGAAGTACTGCAGAGTGTACCAGAAGCTGGGTCTGGACGTCCTGTGCCTGTCAGAGGGGATGACTGTGTCTGTGTGCTCTGTGCCGCCCTTGATTCGCATGGTCACCAGACAGGTCATGCAGGTTTTACAGGTAAGAGAAAGCGAAGGGGGAGGGGGGGGGGGGGTTGGGAGGGGGGGGGAGAATGGATGTGTAGGATGGAGGGAGAGGGGAAGTGAGAGAGAGGTGTCGTTACGGGTCGGGGGGGGGGGGGATAGTGTAGGGATGGGTAAGAAGGAAAGAGTAGAGGAAGAGAGAGAGAGAGTGTGTGTAGAATGGAGGTGAAAGTGAAGGAAAGAGTAGGAAGGAGAGAGAGAGAGAGGTAAGAGGAAGGGATGGAGGGAGAAGGGAATGGAGAGAAAGACAGAGAGAAGAGATGGTGAAGGAGAGAGATAGATGGGATGTAAAAAGAATACTGATGCCTATCTGTGAGTGTAATTGTAATCTATAGATCAGGTCAGAGGTTCTTCTCTGCTAATGTTAACCATGTAACCCAGTATTTTCTGCCGCATGTGTGGAGTAAACCCAACATGAAAATCCGATCTGGAGAGGGATAGTCTCTGCCAGATTTGGCACATCATTAAAGATGGCTTTTTAGGGAGGTGGTTGCTGGCTCCCTATACATATTGTACAGCGTGCATGGTCCACTGTTGTGTGAATACGCCCTGGCGCCCACTAACCAGCCTCAATGTATGGTCAAATACAAAGAGGTCATCTCAACCGCAGAGCAGGCGGAAGAGGAGACATCTCCCAATGGCTGCAACCCAAACAATAGGTAGGGAGGCTTGCGAACATGCCTCAAAAACTGCCGCAGACCCACAACATTTAGGGCTTGTCTGCCTAGAGTGTGCAGCCTGGATTCAGCGGACTGCGCAGAAAAAATCATCAATGGTTCAATGGACAGAAAGGCGATTCTCAGCAATGCACCTTGGAGCACTTAAAGGGCGCAGTGAGACACATGAAAAATACTGCCAGCCATCCACTGCATCCTGACTTATCTCCAGCTGTCTCGACTATGTCTTGCCATTGGGTCCAGATAGGCCGGGAGGATAGGGTGAGGCTGACGATTTTTGCAACTCTCCCTCTCTTTAATCCAAGTCAAACGCAAGTCATGACTTCAAACTTCACCACGCAACACATCAAGTCCTGTGGCAATGGGGGAGTGGTGAAGCAGCAGGTGACAATACACTGGAAGCTGTAGTCAAAAACCTGCTCACAGGCGGCCCAGGGCATACAGTCTCTCTACTTGACCGAAACAACAGTTGGGTTCAGCAGCTCCCCTGGGTGTCTGAGCAGCCATCTTTAGGATTGCTCTGCTCACCTCAATGGAGGAAGGGGCAAGAAAATGTGCCTCAAACATAGCCTGCTTCACTTTTCCCTGGCAGCTAACCATTGCTAGTGGGGATCCCTCATGGCGGTCGACCAACAAAAAAGAAAAAGAAGTGATGGTGCTCAACCTTGGCACATGGAATGTGAGAACTGGATAACATCAAGGCAGATAGACCAGAGACAACTTCACTGGTTGCCAAAGAGCTAGCTCCCTACAATGTGGACATAGCAGCTCTCAGCTGGATACACGTTCTTCTGGAGTGGTCGCAGCAGCGCTGAACAATGAGAAGCAGGCGTGGAGTTTGCCATCAAATCTCACCTCGCCTGCAAACTCACCAAGCTTCCAGAGGGTATCAGTGACCGCCTGATGATACTTCAGCTCCCACTCTCAAACAAGAAGGGTGCAACACTGATTAGTGCCTATGCTCCCACCATCACCAACCCAGATGACATTAAAGACAAGTTCTATGAAGAATTCGACGCCCTCATTTCAGCAGTCCCACAGTCAGAAAAGCTCATTGTTTTGGGGGATTTGAAGGGACAGACTAACAAACCTGGGAAGGGATCATTGGAAGACACAGCACAGGCAAGTGTAACAGCAGCAGCCTCCTGCTCCTCAAGACGTGTGCCACACATGACCTTGTCATCACCAACACCCAATTCCGCCTACCCACCCATAAGTAGACGTCATGGATACACATTCACTCGAGGCACTGGCATCTTACAGACTACGTCATCACTAGGAAGAGGGACAGGCTGGACGTCAGAGTGACGAGAGCCATGTGTGGTGGCGATTGCTGGACCGACCACCGCCCCATTGTGTCCAAGTTCTGGCTTCACATTCAGAAGACATGCTAAGAGGCTGAATGTCTCCAAGCTGAAAAGCAGCAAGGTTGCATAAGAGCTCACCAACGACCTTGAAGGCAAACTGCCAGACACACCACAGGAAGTTGGGACCAGCATTGAGGAACAGTGGATGGCCTTAAGAGACGCTGTCTACACTACTGCCCTAGGACATCTCAGACCAGCAACGTGGTTCGATGAGAATGATGAAGAAATAGAGGCACTGATAAAAAAGAGAAAAGCCAACTGTTCAGAGGGCATCAGAACGACCCAGCGTCACAGGTCATGGAAGATGCCTTTGCTAACGCAAAAAGAAAGGTGCAGAAGAAACTTCACGAGATGCAGGACAGCTGGTTCAGCAAGAAGGTGGATGAATTCCAGGGCTACACAGACAGCCACGACACAAAGCACTTCTACGATGTGCTTAAGGCTGTACACGGACCCCAGTACTCCGGCTCATCACCCCTCCTTAACGCAGATGGGACACAGCTGCTGACAGTGAAGAAGCAGATTCTGGAGTGGGGGACTGAGCACTTCAATAACGTCTTCAGCTGTCCTGCCAACATCACATTGAGGCCATTGATCACCTGCCCCAGGTAGAGATCAATGAGGACCTCGACACCCTCTCCACAGAGGATGAAGTCAGGAAGGCAGTGAAGCAACTCTCCTGTGTCAAAGCAATAGTATCCAATGCAATCCCTACTGAGGTATACAAAGCAGGAGGCCCTGCCATGATGCAAAAGCTGACTGAACTCTTCCAGTCCGTATGGATCGAGGGACAAACCACCAAGGCATCTCCCTCTTGTACATTGCTTGGAAGATTCTGGCCCGTGTCCTGCTCGACCACCTTCTCCAGCAGAGAAAAATGTCATCAGCAACAATTCGAAACCCACCATGTGCTCTTGGTACAATCTGACCAAGGCATTTGATATGGTCAGCAGAGAAAGGCTGTGAAAGGTGAGGAGCAGTTTGGCATTGCACCGAAATCCACGCATTCGTCCGTCAGTTCCATCAAAGCATGCTAGGTGAATGTCTCAAGCTGAAAAGAGCAAGTGCAAAGGCTCGCCAATGACGAAGGTCAAACATGCTGTGCATCGACCACAGGAGTTGACTCAAGCATGCTCAAACAGTGTGATGCAAGAGGACCTCGTTAGTATACCCTCGAAATCTCAACCCATGTGGTCACTGCGGGAATGATTAAAAGGCTGATTAAAAAACTTCTAGCTGATGAATGACATCAAATGCGACGACAAGTAAGTCATGGAGGCCTTGGCTAACCTAAAGATCAAAAGTTCACGAGGATGCAGACGCTGGTACAAAAGTGGATGAAATCCAGGGTGGCACAGACAGCCACGAACAAAGTACGATGTGCTTGGGTACATGACCACGTACCGGTTCCACCTTAGCAGATGGGACAGTGTGAATGAAAAAGAGATAAGTGGGGAAATGACGCTTCACAACCTCAGCTGTCCTGCAAACAACTTGCGATTGCTCCTCAGGAAGAGACAAAGTTGACCTTGACAGCACTTGCCAAGAGAGAAGTCGGAACAGGAGCACTGTCTGTACAGGAAGGGCAGAATTCCAGCATCGACAACTTCAGTCTACAAGCAGAGCCTCTCTATGCAAGCTGAAACTTCAGTCCTTGAGTCGAGACAAACACAGGATTCCCCTAAGACCATGCTTGAGTTTGGCCCGTGCTCGAACCTTCTGATGAGCAGCTGGAGTAGACTTCAGCGCTACCACCAAGCTGAAGACCTACTGTGCAGTGGTCCTTACCACCCTCCTTTATGCCTGCAAGACCTGGACTGTCTACAGCAGACATGCCAAACAGCTCAATCACTTCCACTTAAGTTGTCTCCACAGACACCTCCACATCAGGTGGCAGGATAAAGTCCCTGACAGAGAAGTCCTGGAACGAGCTGGCCTCTGCAGCATCTACACCCTCCTGCAGAAAGCCCAAGCCAGGTGGGCTGGACATATGGTCAGAATGCCAGACAGTTGACTGCCTAAGCAGCTGCTGTACAGAAAACTGTGTCAGGGCAAGCACTCAGTTGGAGGGCAGAAGAAACGTTACAAAGACTGCCTTAAAGATTCCTTCAAAGACCTGGGCGTCGACATCAACATGTGGGAGATGCATGCTCTGGACTGTTCTGCTTGGCACAGCAAGATCACCACAGGAGCCTGTGCAGCTGAAACCAGGCGCAACAAAAGCGTGCTGTGTGCAAGGCCCGAGCAGCATCCACTGCCATGACAGCTTCCTCTCACTCGTGACCCACATGTGGGTGAGCCTTCAGGGCCCGGATTGGCCTCATCAGTCATCTCCTGACCCACAGCCACCAATCTTCCATCTGATTCTTGAAGCCATGGTCATCTTCGACTCTGAAGGACAAACATCAATCTGTAAATTATTTTGAGTCGTCAATGTATGTGTGTGCATGCGTGCATGTGTGTGTGTTTGTTTGCTTACACTCAAATGATTGGGAATAAAGACCAGTGTCTTTTATGTACCTGGTTGTGTCACAGGACGAGTCCCGCCCTTTCACCAAGCAGCCCCTCATCGTGCACTGCATGTCCGGTGGATACATGTTCACCGGCAGCATGCTAATGGAGATGCAAGCCTACGCCACCTCCTCCATCCCTGCCAACCTTCAGCACAGCATCACCAACCTGGCCAGCTCAATGACACCAGCATTTCTCACCTCCATCGCCTCAAAGACCGGTGCCAGGTCCACAGTCTCCCCCATGGTCGGGAACACCGAGAGCCATTGTTCTGAAGATTCGGGGATGACAGACCTGAGGGATCGGATCATGGGCATGGTGTTGGACTGTCCAGTGCTCACCCCTTACCTTGCCAGACGAGGGATCGACATCTCCGTCCGTAACCCTTACCGCCGTGCCCCACTCAGAGCCTGCCTGTCTCTATTCTCCCCTCTCAGCGATCTCTTCTACAACCAGTATGCGGAGGCCATGGTGACTCTGGACTCCAGCCCTAAACTCATCCTGCATTCCCTGTCAGACCCTCTGTGTCCCAAAGAACATGTGGACGGGTTGGTGTCGAAGCTGGAAAGCCAGGGAGTCCCTGTTCAGACTGAGGTGTTCCATGGAGCAGACCATGTGCGACTTCTGGGGAAGGACCCGGAGAAGTACCAGCAAGCGATCCACCAGTTTGTACGGAACTTGGGCTTGGCTGGGGTGTGAGTAGGGAGCTTTGGTTGTGAGGACTTTTGTTGCTGCTCTTTGTGATCGGCTTGGTGGTGGTCCGTGTTTGGGGTGTTTGGTGCAGACTCACTCTCTGGATGTAAAATGATTTGTGTGAGAAATTCTTAAGCATTTTGATCAAATGAATACGTCGCCAAGTTGCTGTGACATCCTTTCTTTCAATACCAAGGTGATTTTTTTTCCACTTTTTTTTCTCGCTGAGACCCCACCTTACCATGATAGCTGATGACTAGGCTGTGGAACCAGATGCAAACTAGGCCAGACACGCTGAATATAAAACGGAAAACAAGGGCAGCAGCTTTCATTGCTGCAAAGGCACAGGAATATATCCAATATAGAAATGTCAAATGACCAAGTGATAACCACATGAGGCAAGCTCTGTTCACTAACATTGCCAAAAGTGCAACATGGATATACCCCCCATCAAGCTTGCGTGCTCTTTGGCATCCTAACTAGGTTTCAGTAAGTTTCTCTCCGAATTAGACGCTGCAAATTTGAGTAATTAGCATCAGTTGACAACCGAATGTGGATTCATGCCAGATAAAACTCACGTGCAGGTTTACATTCTGAACTCACTGCCCAAGCAGTGACGGTTGATGCCTTGAGGAATTTGACCACCAATTGTGGTCAAGTTTGAACTCTGAGCCGAAGCAGTTGTTGCATGCATTAATTATCAGCATCATGCATGCTCTCCCAACGGTCTCTGTCCAACACCATGGCTTCCGTTGTTCTGAATCAGTCTGACCAGTCAGCCCACCTCTACATTCTCCATGCTATATAATGTCTTTCTCACATGCTCC
>NC_134908.1:9903620-9923620 GCF_041734735.1 Babylonia areolata
TCTATTTATCGTGCTGGATTTGTTCGAGAGACAGAGCATTGACTGCTTTGGGGAAAGAGCTATTGGCGAAGCGATTGGTTTTCATCCTTATACTTCTGCACCGTCGACCAGAGGGGAGCATCTCGAAAATCCCCAAAACTGGATGTGATTCGTCCTGGCTGATTGATTTTGCTTCTTTTTTTTTTTTAGTAGCCGCTTATAACATGTCTTCTAGAGAAGGTAGATCTGCCCCGGTAATCTTGGTGGCAGTTTTTACGATTCATTATCATTATCTTTTTTTTTCTTTTTTTTTTCTTTCCCTTCTTTTTTTCCCCCAGTTAGATAGCTAGGCCTATTCCTTCACTGTGTTGACAGCCCTTCTGTAACATTACTATGACGTCAAACGTAGGTGATGAAGTACTTACCAATACGTCACAGACAAGACGCTCTCCTGATGAAGCCCTTCAAACGAAATTTTGAGTGTTAAAAAAACAAGAGGACAATTATTTATGTGATAAATTCAGATATATAATAATTCTGTGTGTGTGTGCAGTATTATATTTTATGTATATACACATATTTACATGGTAATCCTGCAGTTAGAATACTAACTAGGGCCGTTAAAATGAAAATAGGTTTTAGCTGATTCGATGCCTGAGTCGAATGCAACCAGCTAGTCTAGACCTTTGCAGATGATCAAATGCAGGTAATAGTACTCCTCGACTGACGCATTTGAGTAAAACCGTCACAGCAATCAAAATGGCTCGCCGATAGTCTCGAGTGACCGACTGAGTTTATATTTATTATCTTCATGACAAGGAGCCTAGACTTACTGGGGTTGATTCGACTCAGCGATCAAGTCAGTTAAAAAACTCTATTTTTTCATTTGAACGGCCCCCTGAGTTTAGTATTCTAAACTGCAGGATTACCTATAAACATATATACATGTATATATATAAACTTTTACATAGATAAACGTTGCTGTAGTTAGTAAATACGTATAGGAAAAACTGCTGATATACATGCATATCATGTCAAACATGGATAGGAATCTGTGTAAAATAGCTGGATCAAAGAGGATGAACGCGTGAGTGCGCGTGTGTACGTGCGTCCACACACATGCACTGCGTCGCGCGTGTGTTTAATTATTGACACGTGGTGTTTGTAGGTGACTGACTTTAGCGGGCACTAGGGTAGGTCATGAAGAGAGAGAGAGCACTGAAATGCAAGTGGATAGTGATTCCCCCACCACCACCCCACTCCTCCCGCCACCAACTCCGCCCCTCCCCTCCCCCCCCCCCTCACCTCCCCCCCCCCAACCCCCGCCCCAACACGTCAAAGTGCATGTGTCTATGAATTGAATGCAGTCGAAAGACCTCAACGTTTCCACGCTGCGCGCATGGACTGTGAAAATGTTTTGTGTTCTGTGACAGCTTTAACCGTCGCCAGTAGGCTATTTATTCATCCACCCGACTTGAGTGAAGGCAGGTCTAATCATTTGCCATCTAAGTCTACTGAGGCGTTTAACAGAATCACAGAAGATTAAGAGAGAGAGAGAGGGGGGGGGGGGGGGGGGGGGGCGAGAGGGGAGAAGAAAGGAGAGGAGAGAGGGGGGAGAGAGATAGGGTGGAAGAGAGGGAGGGAAGAGAGAGGGGGGGTGGATGGATGGAAGAGCGGAGAGAGAGAGGGGGAAGAGAGAGGGGGGGAGTGGAAAGAGAGAGAGGGTGGAAGAGAGGGAGGAGAGAAAGAGAGGGAAGAGAGAGAGAGGGGGGGGGGTGGATTGGTGGAAGAGAGGAGAGAGAGAAAGAAGAGAGAGACGGTGGAAAAGGGGGGGGAGAGGTGGGGGTGGAATGGAAGAGCGGAGAAAGAGAAGAGAGAGAGAGGGGGGGAGAGGGAGACGGTGGAAGAAGGGGTGGGGGGAGGGTGGTGGAGAGAGAGAGGGGGTGGAAGGGAGGAGAGAGAGACGGTGGAAAGGGGGGGGGGAGGGGTATGGAGAGAGGGGGGAGGGGTTGGAAGAGCGGAGAGAGAGAAAGAGAAGAGAGAGAGACGGTGGAAGAGAGGAGAGAGAGAAAGAGAAGAGAGAGAAAGGGTGGAAAGGGGAGGGGTTGGAAGAGTGGAGAGAGAGAGAGGGTGGAAGAGAGGAGAGAGAGACGCCGGTGGAAGAGACGGGGGAGGTGGAGAGAGGGGAGAGGGAGAAAGAGAGAGCGGGGAGAGAGAGAGAAAGGGGGACGGGTGGGTGGGGGGAGGGGTAAGGGAGTAGGGGGTGGTGAGAAGGAAGAATGTGACGGCTGGTTTTCAGCTTCGTCCATAGCCAGAGATAGTGTCAATATGGT
This sequence comes from Babylonia areolata, assembly GCF_041734735.1. Lineage (NCBI taxonomy): Eukaryota > Metazoa > Mollusca > Gastropoda > Neogastropoda > Buccinidae > Babylonia > Babylonia areolata. The sequence continues at coordinate 9,905,933 of NC_134908.1, forward strand.
GTCTGTGTCTGTGGGTTTGATTCTGTTTGTAATTCAGGACAATTTTCAAACAAAAATGGTGTATGTTTCAACGTCAGACTGGAACTGCAAAATAATTCTATTCGCATGTGACGGAACTCCTCGGAAAATAGCAATAAATATCTATTTTATAGAACTGTACGGTTTCGTTTTGGAAGAGAAATAGTATGTTTCCAATCTACCGGATTTTACATCTTATCGTTAACTGATTAAGCAGTCCAGATGTCGTACGGTAGTCATAAATTACCTGTTTACGTTTAGACTGGTAGACATTACAATATTGCACGTGACTTGTGTACTTGTCGATATACTTATGATTGGAGACGAATTTAATTTTCTTATGGCATGCCCGAAATTTTGCAGATCTTCGTAATGAGTTAATTCCAAAGAAATACTTGAATCCGAAATCAGTTTTGTGTTTTTTTATTATCAATTTTTGCAGTTTATTGAAAGCCGGAAGAACAGTGTGTTTGAAAGTAGGGACGTTTAAACTGGGAAAGATTACTCTATGATACGATCGCTGTTTATCTGTTTGTAATCAGCAGTTTCATTGTTTTAATTGCTGTTTGTATTTCAGTTGTTCGTGTGTATGTAATAACAATGCTTTTACTTCATAAACCCCCGCCCCTCATACTACTCCAACATGGGTCAAAGGATTAAATATTCTTGATTCTTGATTTGTGTGTGTGTGTCGTTGTGTGTGTTGTGTGTGTGCGTGTGTGCGTCGTTGTGTGTGTGTGTGTGTGCCGTTGTGTGTGTTGTGTGTGTGCCGTTGTGTATGTTGTGTGTGTGTGTGTGCCGTTGTGTGTGTTGTGTGTGTGTGTGTGTGTGTGTGCCGTTGTGTGTGTTGTGTGTGTGTGTGTGTGCCGTTGTGTGTGTGTGTGTGCCGTTGTGTATGTTGTGTGTGTGTGTGTGCCGTTGTGTGTGTTGTGTGTGTGTGTGTGTGTGCCGTTGTGTGTGTTGTGTGTGTGTGTGTGCCGTTGTGTGTGTTGTGTGTGTGTGTGTGTGCCGTTGTGTGTGTTGTGTGTGTGTGTGTGCCGTTGTGTATGTGTGTGTGTGTGCCGTTGTGTGTGTTGTGTGTGTTGTGTGTGTGTGTGTGTGCCGTTGTGTGTGTGTGTGTGCCGTTGTGTGTGTGTGTGTGTGTGTGCCGTTGTGTGTGTTGTGTGTGTGTGTGTGCCGTTGTGTGTCTTCTGTGTGTGCCGTTGTGTGTGTTGTGTGTGTGTGTGTGCCGTTGTGTGTGTGTGTGTGTGTGCCGTTGTGTGTGTTGTGTGTGTGCCGTTGTGTGTGTTGTGTGTGTGTGTGTGTGCCGTTGTGTGTGTGTGTGTGTGTGTGTGTGCCGTTGTGTGTGTTGTGTGTGTGTGTGTGCCGTTGTGTGTGTGTGTGTGTGTGTGTGTGCCGTTGTGTGTGTGTGTGTGTGTGCCGTTGTGTGTGTGTGTGTGTGTGTGCCGTTGTGTGTGTGTGTGTGTGTGTGCCGTTGTGTGTGTTGTGTGTGTGTGTGTGCCGTTGTGTGTGTGTGTGTGTGTGCCGTTGTGTGTGTTGTGTGTGTGTGTGCCGTTGTGTGTGTGTTGTGTGTGTGTGTGCCGTTGTGTGTGTGCCGTTGTGTGTGTGTGTGTGTGCCGTTGTGTGTGTTGTGTGTGTGCCGTTGTGTGTGTTGTGTGTGTGTGTGTGCCGTTGTGTGTGTTGTGTGTGTGTGTGTGCCGTTGTGTGTGTTGTGTGTGTGTGTGCCGTTGTGTGTGTTGTGTGTGTGCCGTTGTGTGTGTTGTGTGTGTGTGTGTGCCGTTGTGTGTGTGTGTGTGCCGTTGTGTGTGTTGTGTGTGTGTGTGTGCCGTTGTGTGTGTGTGTGTGTGTGTGTGTGTGCCGTTGTGTGTGTTGTGTGTGTGTGTGCCGTTGTGTGTGTTGTGTGTGTGTGTGTGCCGTTGTGTGTGTTGTGTGTATGTGTGTGTGCCGTTGTGTGTGTTGTGTGTGTGTGCCGTTGTGTGTGTGTGTGTAGTGTTTGTGTATGTGTTTGAGAGAGATAATGTAGTGGGTGTGGGGGATGCGGGGGTTGTATAACTATGCAGTAAGACGCCACAAACATAACACAGCGCGCCCTGTGTGTACGGTGTTGTCTGCTCATAAATTCATGCACACAATAGCAATACAATGACATCCCCCTTTTTTATAGCTGGGCATGAGGTTGGCACTCCCACTAAACTATGCCAGCCTGCTAGAATAACACACACACACACACACACACACACACACAGAGGAACAATGTAACATGCCACACAACACACACACACACACACACACACACACACACACACACACAGAGGAACAACGTGACATGCACACACACACACGCACAGCGAGAGAGAGACAGAGAGGAACAACGTGACATGCCGCACATGCACACACACACACGCACAGCGAGAGAGAGACAGAGAGGAACAACGTGACATGCCGCACATGCACACACACACACGCACAGCGAGAGAGAGACAGAGAGGAACAACGTGACATGCCGCACATGCACACACACACACGCACAGCGAGAGAGAGACAGAGAGGAACAACGTGACATGCCGCACATGCACACACACACACGCACAGCGAGAGAGAGACAGAGAGGAACAACGTGACATGCCGCACATGCACACACACACAGGAACAACGTGACATGCCGCACACACACACACACACACACAGGAACAACGTGACATGCCGCACACACACACACACAGGAACAACGTGACATGCCGCACACACACACACACAGGAACAACGTGACATGCCGCACACACACACACACAGGAACAACGTGACATGCCGCACATGCACACACACACACACACACACACACACATACACACGGAGGAACAACGTGACATGCCACGCACACACACACACATACGCAGAGAGAGAGAGGAACAACGTGACATGCCGCACACACACACACACACACAGGAACAACGTGACATGCCGCACACACACACACACACACAGGAACAACGTGACATGCCGCACACACACACACACAGGAACAACGTGACATGCCGCACACACACATACACAGGAACAACGTGACATGCACACACACACACACACACACACACACACACGGAGGAACAACGTGACATGCCACGCACACACACACACACATACGCAACAACGTGACATGCCGCACATGCACACACACACACACACACACACACACATACACACGGAGGAACAACGTGACATGCCACGCACACACACACACATACGCAGAGAGAGAGAGAGGAACAACGTGACATGCCACACACACACACACACACACACACACACGCACGCACGCACACACACACACACACGCAGAGAAAGAGAGGAACAACGTGACATGCCACACACACACACACACACACACACACACACACACACACAGAGGAACAACGTGACATGCTGCACACACACACACACACACACACACACACACACACACACACAGAGGAACAACGTGACATGCCACACACGCACACACACACACAAACACACACACACACACACACACACATTACAATTACAATGTTATTAACAATTCCAATATATTATTTGTTATTGCAGAAGGTTTGCTGCATAGTCCTATAGGACATTTGTCATAGATGTTATAGTTGTTTGATGTTGTCGTTTATAACGTTTCCATTTTTCCTAGCGTTGTCTTTCCCTATTCACCCTCCACACATACACACACTTTTACCCCTCCCCCTCTCACAGCCCCTACCCCCACGGGTTTTTTTTTTGTTGTTGTTTTTTTTTCCGTCTAATATCACTTCAAGTGGAAAGACGTTAAACTGAAGACAACACACACATTACATTCATATATCATCGCACACACACACACACACACACACACACACACACAGAGGAACAACGTAACATGCCACACACACACACACACACACACACACACACACACACATTACATTCATATATCACACACACACACACACACACACACACACACACACACCAATATGTAATTAAATTGATTGTCGTGTACAGAAAGGAGGTGGATGTAGCTTTTTTTTTGTTTGTGTGTGTGTTTGTGTGTGTGTTTGTGGTGTGTGTGTGTGTGTGTGTGAAAACTGTACGTGTGTGTGTGTGTGTGTCTGTGTGTGCGTGTCTGTGTCTGTATTTGTGTGTCTGTGTCTGCATCTGTGTCTCTGTGTGTGTGTCTGTGTCTGCGTCTCTGTGTGTGCGTCTGTGTCTCTGTCTGTGAATAGTGTGTGTGTGTGTGCGTGCGCGCGTGCGTGCGTGTGTGTGTGTGGGTGGGTGGGTGGGTGTGAACAGTGTCTGCACACGCAGTTTGTCAATCACAGGAACAACTTCCTGTGAGTCATCTAATTACCACATATAACTGAACCCGATAAACGATGGAGGGTGACACCGGATATTGCGGATCTCGTCCAGTCAGCGTGTCTGAGCTCACTCAAGTGTGTAATAGAAGTCCAGCTGAGACGTTGAGAAAAGATCAATCTCTGTCTGTCTGTCTGTCTCTCTCTGTGTCTGTCTCCCCCCCCACCCGCACCCCCCTTCCTTCTCCCTCTCTCTCTGTACAAAGAAAGAAAAAAAAATGCGCATCATTTTCTAAACTGTTTCCCATTTATGTGTATCGCCTTCAGATAAGGTCATGGGCTTTCTTGAATAAAACATCGTCATCTCTCTCTCTCTGTCTCTCTCTCTCTCTCTCTCTCTCTTGTCCATTTGTTGAACGTTTCAGCTCAGCCAGTTGAGTCATGTATTTATTCTTTTCTATTCATGTTGTTATATCGTTTATTTGATACTTACGACAACCAACTTCCGTGAACCTCCTTGACATGAGAACTTTGTAGTCAATGTCAGTAAAATAAAATAAAAAAAGTGTCACAGTGTCTCTCTCTCTCTCTCTCTCTCTCTCTCTCTCTCTCTCTCTGTCTCTGTCTCGTAAACCAGAGATTAAGAGAAGAATCTATTCAAGAAAAATATTACAGACAACCTTGTTTTTGTTTTGTTTTCGTTTCAGTATGCTGATGTCATCTGCCGCAAATCCAATGTGGTAAAAAAAATTGTAAAAAAAAACCTCAGTTTGTTAGCATATCGAGCCTTTAACTCACTCAGTACGGCCAGTCCTCTCTTCTCCTCTACACAGACCCCTCGGATGTCCAGTAGGTGTCTGAATGACCCAACCTTTAGCTTCCGTTGTCAGAATTGTGGTATTCTTTGTCAACATTCACGTCTTCAGCATAAGAGCCTTCCGCTTGCAATATTTTGATGATGGTAATTGGGGTGAAACGCTCTCAACGTCGTCTCTTTCGCCGTTCGTATGGAGAGAGCTAAACAACCCCGCCTACCGTTCCAGCCCTACCCTTACTCTGGAGACCATACTATTCTATTACGTCACGTCACGCCACGTCACGTCACGTCATGTAATCTTACGCCATACTATACTATAGTATACTATAGTATGCTATAGTATACCATACTATACTACATTACACTACGCTATACTACAACACTATACAATACTGCATCATATATATGATGGCATTTCATGTCGTATTATATTATATCATATTATATTATGTTATATCATATCATCTCATATCACATCATCTCATATATCATAGCATTTTGATGTCATGTTGCACCAGACTATACTATACTATACTATACTATACTATACTATACTAAATAACATTGATATGATAATCGTGACATGATATGTGATATATGATATGATAGTATACCACACAACACACACACGCACGCACGCACGCACGTTCGTATGGAGAGAGTTAAACTCAGATCGACAGTATGTTCATAGTATATTGTATGCGTATGTGTATAAATGCGTATGTTTCGATTCGTAGATTCATTATGCTTTTCTTACACTCCCTATCGTTTGGGGGGCTTTAGCCTATCATGAATGAAGCATTCATTCATTCTTTCTCTCTCTCTCTCTCTATCTGTCTATCTATCTATCTGTCTGTCTGTCTATCTATCTTTGCAAAGGAGAGAAAAAAATCTTTTAGAACTATCGTTTTTGGGGCCTTAGCCTATCATGAATGAAGCATTCATTCATTCATTTACTCTCTCTCTCTCTTTCTCTCTCTCTCTCTCTCTCTCTATCTCTCTATCTATCTATCTATCTATCTATCTGTTAACTGTACAGTTGTTATCCCCCCCCCTCCCCCCATTGTTCAGAATCGGTCTTCACTTCAAAGCACTGTAATTTCAGCGAGTCCATTCTTCTACAAGTCTGATCCTCTTGTCTCGTCATGTCTTGAATGTGGATTGTATTGCACTGATCGAAAAGAAAAGAACTTTCTTTGCAATGGAGAGAAAATATCTTTTAGAACTGAAGTTCGGAACACTGGTCGATGGCAGAAGGTCTGTTCTGGTGTGTCATAGAATTCGATAGTAAAATACGATAACAGAATTGGAACCACGGTGACTGTTCGGCTCTGGCAGTCATAATGTGTTTCTGTTCGAACTATTGCGAGCGTCCAAAAGAAAGGCTAGCATTGTCGCTGCCTGGCATTTGCTGTGTTGTAATTCTGTCAGTGTAGTGTTAGATAGGCCCCTCCCCTCTCTTCTTAACACACACACGCGCGCGCACACACACACGCAAAGACACAGACACACACAGACACACACACATACACATGCACGCACACACACACACACACACACACACACACACACACACACACATTGAAAAAAAACTGCAATGAAAAGAGAACCATCGCTCTTAACCTAGCTACAGTCTTCATAAATTTAAATTAAAGAAAAGAAAAGAAAAAAAGCAAACAAACAAACAAAAAAACACGATATGAAGAAGAAACCAACTGAAAAACAGATCTATGAATATATGTTTTAATCATTGCTCTCACCTTAGCAACAGGTGTAGATGGGCAATAATTTTTTTGTAATCATAATTTCATTCCAGCACTTGACATCAACACATATACCAGGTTAACTCACTCAGTACGGCCAGTCCTCTCTTCTCCTCTACACAGACCCCTCGGATGTCCAGTGGGTGTCTGAACGACCCAACCTTTAGCTTCCGTCGTCAGAACTGTGGTATTCTTTGTCAACATTCACCTCTTCAGTATAAGAGCCTTCCGCTTGTAATATTTTGATGATGGTAATTGGGGTGAAACGCTGTTAACGTCGTCTCTTTCGCCGTTCGTATGGAGAGAGTTAACAAGTATAAGAAGACTGTCAGAAAGAGTACACACATTGACTGAAGATGTCTTTTTTCCCTTTGTTCTTTTTACCACGGAGTGGTAACTTACTGGTAACGTATCCACATAGGAAGCGAGAGAATCTGAGAAAGTGAGACCCAATACCACACTTGCCAGAATTTTCTCCCCTTCAATTAGAGCTTGAGTGGTGGTCTGAACACTAGCCACACAGATGAGACAATAAATCGAGGTCTCGTGTGTAGCATGCGCTTAGCGCACGTAAAAGAATTTAACTGTCAGGCAAGAATTTGAAAAAGGGGATTAATCTATCTATCTATAAAAATTTTAAAAAATCAAAACAACAACAACAACGACTTTTTTTTTAACCCAGCCACCAAGTAGGGAGGTTATCTCTTAATCCACTCAACCACTCATCCAAACAACAAACAAATAATCCACTGATTCTTCTTCTTCTTCTTCGTTCGTGGGCTGCAACTCCCACGTTCACTCGTATGTACACGAGTGGGCTTTTACGTGTATGGCTGTTTTTACCCCCACCATGTAGGCAGCCATGCTCCGTTTTCGGGGTTGTGAATGCTGGGTGTGTTCTTGTTTCCATAGCCCACCAAACGCTGACATAGATTACAGGATCTTTAACGTGCATATTTGGATCTTATGCTTGCGTATGCACACGAATGGGGTTCAGGCATAAGCAGGTCTGCACATATGTTGACCTGGGAGATAGGGAAAAATCTCCACCCTTTACCCACTGGGCGCCGTTACCGAGATCCAAACCCGAGACCCTCATATTGAAAATCCAACGCTTTAACCACTCGGCTATTCCGTCCGTTATCCGCTGAATCGATTTCCTAACCTGGTGAGTGAGCATCGAGTTAGTAATCTGAAAACTTGCCCAAACATTCAGCCACCGATTAAAAGATAAGATATCTACCTTCTGTCTTATCAACATCACTAGCAATTAATTCAACAACTCACTCACCTAGATTCTCTCAAAAATAAGCAAAGTATGTGAAATGATACAGACATAGGGCTAAAAGACAACAACTTAAGGACCACTTGGAAACTTGTTTATCTTTCCTTCTTGAGGACACGGTGAATGATGCTGAACTTTCAGCAAACAGTGGTGTAAGCAATAAATGTAATGAGCACCACTCGTAACCAGAGATGTTTTCTTGCACATGCACTTCCTTTTTTTTCCATTTTGAAAAACCACAACTATCGTTTGTTTATAAAACATTGAATAATTGTAATTTTTTTTTCCGTCGAAACATCCATTTTTCAAGTGCATTTTCAAGCTGTTAATGGTATGTGAACGAATGAAACAGCCGTTTGTGTATTCAATGGGGGGTTAGTGGTGTGCCTTGTGCAGACTGCATAATTCAAATCTTCTCTCGATTTTTTTTTTCTCGAAAATAAACATTCTGTGAAAACATACCCGCCTTTATGAACTGGTTCCTAACTTTTTGTGAAGTCTGTACTTCCCTGTCCTCCCTTCTACCACAGTGCCACCCCACACCTTAAGTACCCCTCCCATAGACCTACCCATCAATTCCCACCCCATCAGCATTTTCACTAACCAAGCAACCAATGGTTACTCATCCACCCCTACAACACCCACCACCCCCCACCCCACCCCCCATCCCCCTCCTATCCTTAAAAAATGTCTTTTAGTGCAGTTCTGGAAGCAACCCATCCTCCAATAACCACCCATCTGCCCCCAAACCACACCCATGCTCACCAAGCAACCTATACCAATCCAATCTTCAAACGGTAATAATGCTTTTTAAAATGCCTGTCCATGCAACACCGCAAATAACCACACTCAACGCTAGCGAAAGCAGATGACTGGAGATGCCCCATGCCAACCCAACCCAATCCACTGACCCAACCCCAACCTTAACGAAAGCGGATGACCAGAAACTACCCCAACCCAACCCATCCACAAAAGACAGCAGACAACCAGAAGCTATCCCCCACCCCAATCTCAATCCACCCCACCAAACCAACAAAACCCCACAAAAGCATATGACCAAAAACTACTTCACCCTATTCCAGGACCCCCAACCCATCCCATACCCCCACCAGCCCAATCCAGCCCCAACAAAAGCAAACAACCAGAAACTAACCCACCTACCCTAACACAAAGTGGATGACCAGAAGATACCACATACTACCCTAAGATAACACAACCCCAACAAAAGCCAACAAACTGAAGTTACCCCACTCTACCCTTACACAACACAACCTCAAAGAAAGCGGACGAACAGAATGTACCCCACCCTACCCTAACAAAACACAATTGCAACGAAGGTGGATGACCAGAAAATACCCCCACCCTACCCTAGCACAACACAACCCCAACAAAAACAAACGAACAGAAGTTACCTCAACCTACTCAAACACACCACAACCTAAACGAAATTGGATGAATTGAAGTTACCCTCCCCTACCCTAACGCAACTTAACCCCAACGCAGCGTGAGGACTGATGCTACTCCACCGTACCCTAACAGAATACAACTCCAACGAAAGCGGACGAACAGAATCTGCCCCAATCTACCCTAACACATCACAACCCAGACGAAAGACGACAACCAGAAGCTAACTTCCCCCAGCGGCCATCATCATCAGAAGCATGTTCTTGTTTATCTTGCCGACACTGCTGCCGAAGAAGTTGCCCTTGCCATGGTTGTCATGGCGACAAACGTGTCGGCAGCCGTCGAAGCAGCAGGACATGCCGGCCCGACAGGCCTTGACGGCGTCACAGTCGTTGCCGCGTCGGGGAGACGCTCCCCAGAGTCCCCGACTGCCGCAGTTGGGGTTCAGGCAGGATGCTGTAATAACAATAATGATAATACTAATAACGATAGGAATAATAATACTAATGCTGATGATAATAATGATAACAATGATGATGATAATGATAGTAATGGTGATGATAAAATAATATAATAATAATAATAATAATATGTCACAAACTCCCCACAATACGGGCTCTTTTAACTCTAAGCACCTCACATGAAACAAGACATACACAATGTTGTATAATAACATACCCCTGCACATGAAAAACAGTAACCCATATAATTAACAAAATCCAACCCAAACCAACCCAAACAAAAACGAACGACCAGAAACTACCCGACCCTACCCTAACACAACCCAACCCCAACGAAAACAGGTGACCAGAATATATACACCCAGACAGTAATACAAACTGCATATCTATGTGAACAATTACACAAACACGCGCACACACACACACACACACACAGAGTAAATACCCACCTACAGGCAAATACACTATATACATGATTTCAGATTTCGGTAGAGGAGACAAAAAAAAGAAAAGAAAAAAATGTGGGTTGTGGGGCAGGAGGCAAACTGCAGACAAACAGCTATGCTTCATCTCACACTCAAGGCCTGTTTCGCTTTGAAGGAGGACAGTGCTGGTAAGTGACGGAGATCCCAAGGGAGATAATTCCAGACAGGAAGTGCTTGATACTGAAAGGTCCTTTGGCTAAATGTCTTTGAGGAGGCCTGGGGAGCTCCAAGGAGCTTTTCAAAAGACCTGAGAGAACGGACGGATGGGAAAATCAAAGAGAGAATAGAATTTTTTTTCTTGAATGTCTGTTTTGTTTGTTTGTTTCATTTTCATTGTGTTTTTGTTTGCTTTTTTGTTGTTGCTGTTTGTTTTTTGTTGTTGTTGTTTTTGTGTTGTTGTTTTTGTGTTGTTGTTTTTTTGTTGGTGTTTTTGTTTGTTGGTGTGTTTTTTTGTTTGTTTTTTTGCGGCGGGGGGGGGGGGGGGTATTTTTTTTTATTTTTTTTTAATAGGTTTTCCCTTTCCGACAGCCAGAACGGTTGATTGAAGATTTCAATCAATGATGATGATGACGATAATGGCTATGTTGATAATGATAATAATAATGGCAATGACGATCATAATGATGATAAAACTGATGATGAATGATGATGATGACGATAATGGCAATGTTGATAATGATAATAATAATAATGGTAATGACGATGATAATAATGATAAAATTGGTGATGAGTGATGATGATGATAAGTGAGGGTGATGACGATGAGATGATGATGATGGCAGATTTTTTTTTTTATTGATACTGAGCTTTTCTCTAACAGCTCTAAAGCTCCAAGCACATTACAGTGATTAGTAAAACTTATAACATATGTATTATTTGACTGATATTGCGCCTTTTCTCCCACAGCTAGAAAGCTCATGGCTGTTACAAAAAAAAGTAATAATAAATGATAGATCATATCGAAAATCGCATTTCCATAACAACAAGAAGGCTCCAACTGCATAAAAGAAAAAAACAAACAAAAATCAACAACAACTACAACAGCAACAACAACAAAAACAACAAATAATAATAATAATATGATGATGATGATGATGATGATGATGAAAACAGAAAAAGTAATAACTTCAATGATTTTGTTTCAGTATCGTTTTGTTATGGCTGAGTTGACATTATTGTCTACCCCAAATCGAAATGATTTGGTTTATCCATCTTAGTCTGACGTTCGTTCGTGCGATAAAGGGGTCCTCAACTTTGTTTTCATACATACATGAACAGGTAAAAAAGAAGAAAAGACAACACACACACACACACACACACACACACACACACACACACACACACACACACACACACACACACACACACACACACACACACCAGAAAAAAACAAAGAAAACACTAACACAGAAAACATACAGTAAAATAAAAAATAAAGAAAAGAAGAAGAAAAAAGGAAGCTGGTAGAATTACCTCACATGAAGACTGAAATACATATAAATGTCGCACACAATTCTTTTTTGAATATTTAATTTTTGAAGGGTTTTTTTTTTTTTTTTATTCAAGTGTGTGTGTGTGTGTGTGCGTGTGTGTGTGTGTGAAGCCTGTATTTGACGTTCGTGTGGGAAAAAAAGTGGTCGTTAACTTCTATTTGAAGCCTGTATTTGACGATCGTGTGGGAAAAAAAGTGGTCGTTAACTTCTATTTGAAGCCTGTATTTGACGTTCGTGTGGGAAAATGTGGTCGTTAACTTCTATCTGAAGCCTGTATTTGACGTTCGTGTGGGAAAATGTGGTCGTTAACTTCTATCTGAAGCCTGTATTTGACGATCGTGTGGGAAAAAAGTGGTCGTTCACTTCTATCTGTAGCCTGTATTTGACGATCGTGTGGGAAAAAAGTGGTCGTTAACTTCTATCTGAAGCCTGTATTTGACGATCATGTGGAAAAATGTGGTCATTAACTTCTATCTGAAGCCTGTATTTGACGATCGTGTGGGAAAAAAGTGGTCGTTAACTTCTATCTGAAGCCTGTATTTGACGATCATGTGGAAAAATGTGGTCATTAACTTCTATCTGAAGCCTGTATTTGACGTTCGTGTGGGAAAAAAAGTTGTCGTTAACTTCTATCTGAAGCCTGTATTTGGCGATTGTGTGGGGGGAAAAAAGTGGTCGTTAACTTCTATTTGAAGCCTGTATTTGACGATCTTGTGGGGAAAAACTGGTCATCAACTTCTATCTGAAACCTGTATTTGACGATCGTGTGGGAAAAAAAAAGTGGTCGTTAACTTCTATTTGAAGCCTGTATTTGACGATCGTGTGAGAAAATGTGGTTGTTAACTTCTATCTGAAGCCTGTATTTGACGTTCGTGTGGGAAAATGTGGTCGTTAACTTCTATCTGAAGCCTGTATTTGACGATCGTGTGAGAAAATGTGGTCGTTAACTTCTATCTGAAGCCTGTACTTGGCGATTGTGTGGGGGAAAAAACTGGTCGTTAACTTCTATTTGAAGCCTGTATTTGACGATCGTGTGGGAAAAAAAGTGGTCGTTAACTTCTATCTGAAGCCTGTATTTAACGATCTTGTGGGGAAAAACTGGTCATTAACTTCTGTCTGAAACCTGTATTTGGCGATTGTGTGGGGGGAAAAAGTGGTCGTTAACTTATATCTGAAGCCTGTATTTGACGATCGTGTGGGAAAAAAGTGGTCGTTAACTTCTATCTGAAGCCTGTATTTGACGATCTTGTTGAAAAAAGTGGTCGTTAACTTCTATCTGAAACCTGTATTTGACGGTAGTGTAGGAAAAAAAAGTGGTCGTTAACATATCTGAAGCCTGTGTTTGACGATCGTTTTGAACAAAGTGGTCGTTAACTTCTATTTGAATCCTGTATTTGACGATAGTGTGAAAAAAATAGTCAACTTTTTTTCTTTCTTTTTTTCTTTTTTTTTCAAATCTATTTGACGTTCGTGTGGAAGAAGTGGTCGTCAACTTTCTTTTTCTGAAGCTTGTATCTGGCTTTGGCGTGTGTGTGTGTGTGTGTGTGTGTGTGTGTGTGTGTGCGTGTGTGTGTGTCTGTGTGTCTCTGTGTGTGTCTGTGTCTGTGTCTGTGTCTGTGCGCCTGTGTTTCTGTGTGTGTATGTATGTGTCTGTGTCTGTGCGTGTATATGTGTGTTTGTCTGTGTATGTGTATGTGAGACCTAACTCTGAAATACAGCCAAAAAATAAAAAATAAAAAAAAATAAAATAAACAAGACTGGCCATTCAGTCATGGACAGACGCTCAAACAAACAGACAGACAGACAGACAGACAGATAACGGACCGACAAGGAGGGAGCCAGGCAGGATAGCGCCATCTGCCGGTACCGCCGTTTGGCAGATCATCCCGCAGGGATCAGGGCAGCACTTTGCCCCTGTAACATCCAGCATTGCACAGCGTGTCCGGAGGAGTGCCTGAGGTGGCTGTGTTCATTCGTTCGTTCGTTCGTTCATTCATTCATTCGTTCGTTTGTTCGTTCATTCATTCATTCTTTTGTTCGTTCGTTCGTTCGTTCGTTCGTTCGTTCATTCTTTTGTTCGTTCGTTCGTTCGTTCGTTCGTTCGTTCTTTCGTTCGTTCGTTCGTTCATTCATCTATTTATTCGTTCGCTCGTTCGTTCTTTCATTCATTCATCATTCGTTCGTTCGTTCACTCATTCATTCAGTCAGTCAGTCAGTCAGTCATTTGTTCGTTCGTTCGTTAACGTTCGATCGTTAATCTATCTGTCTATCAGTCTGTCAGTCCGTCTGTCTATCTATCTATCTATCTATCTATCTATCTATCTATCTATCTATAGTGGAGTAATGGCAAGTAGAGTGATGGCCTGGAGGTAACGCGTCCGCATAGGAAGCGAGAGAATCTGAGCGCGCTGGTTCGAATCACGGCTCAGCCGCCGATATTTTCTCCCCCTCCACTAGACCTTGAGTGGTGGTCTGGACGCTAGTCATTCGGATGAGACGATAAACGAGGTCCCGTGTGCAGCATGCACTTAGCGCACGTAAAAGGGGTTGTTCCTGGCAAAATTCTGTAGAAAAATCCACTTCGATGCGAAAAACAAATAAAACTGCACGCAGGGGAAAAAAAAAAGGGGGGGGGGTGGCGCTGTAGTGTAGCAACGCGCTCTCCCTGTGGAGAGCAGCCCGAATTTCACACAGAGAAATCTGTTGTGATAAAAAGAAATACAAATACAAATCCATCCAGGAAAAAGAGCCCCTGAGGTTATTCTATCTATCTGTCTGTCTATCGATCGATCTATCGATCTATCTATCCATCAAAAGCATGTCGTTGCTTATTCCATTTCCCTCATTGAAGAAAATTCATTCATTCATTCATTCTGTCTGTCTGTCTGTCTGTCTGTAATAATAATAATAATAATGATAATAATGTACAATTATATAGCGCCCTTTCTCTCCAAGAGCTCAGGGCTCTTTACATGAAAGAAAAAATATTACAAGTTAAATAAAACATTCATGACCACTCTTTTTCAAAAAACCCTCCCTCCCCCCCCACCCACCCCCACCCCTCCACACACACACACTCTCCCCCTCCCACTATACATGCATCCAAAGTGAGCTGACATGGGTGGAGTTGGAGAACAAGGAAGCTGAGAGTGCTTTTAAAAAGATGAAAAGCAGAAACAGAATGCACGGATATGATGAGGAAGGTTGTTCCAGATGTGAGGAGCAGCAAAGAAGAAAGAACGTTCACCATAGGTTCTTGTAGTGAACCCACGGTTGTATATCTATCTGTCTGTCCATCTATCTATCCATCACTCCATCAATCTATTTATCCATTTATCCATCCATCCATTCATTCATTCATTCAGTTAGTTAATTACTTAGTTACTTTGTTCCTTTCCTTGCAATGACTGTACAATTTTATATAGGAGTCGCGACATGAGACCATACCAAAATACTGAAGACTCGAGACGGGTTGTTGCCTGTATGTATGACAGTCAGTCGTGTCCGACTATAGCCACCAGAACAGTAGAGGAGGCAACTGCTGTCCAGACTACCTGGACAAGAACTTTATTATAGTGAAAATCGCGTGTGTCTTGGCCAATCTACACCCCCACTCTCTCGGCCATGAGGGTTTTTAGGGCAGTCGGCGTTGGGATGGTTCCCTAAAGGCCAACTTGCCCCCCCCCCCCCCCGCCCCCCCGCGCCCCCCTCCCGCCACCCCACCCCCCTCCCCCCCACGGCTGCAGCACTAACAGCCAGTGCAATCCTGCCTTCTAAATTCAGTCATAGTCCTTCAGTTAGTTCAGTTAAGTTACGATAATTTCATATACGCTACACTACATCTGCAATGAAGATGTCTGACCAGGATCTTTGTCCTACACAAAAGACTAAGTTGTAAATGACTTCTCATTGCAGTGGAGAAACCATTGATCATACAGCTCTCACTTTGCGGTTGGCCCAACTGACATTTCAGTCTGTGATTTTAGCCAAGCGTTGTACGCTTATAGTTGACTTCAACAAGTTTTTGCGCCTTATACATATCATTAGTAGTAGTAGTAGTTCTTTTTTATGTATTTATTTTATTTTATTTTTTTCTCAAGGCCTGACTAAGCGCGTTGGGTTACGCTGCTGATCAGGCATCTGCTTGGCAGATGTGGTGTAGCGTATATGGATTTGTCCGAACGCAGTGACGCCTCCTTGAGCTACTGAAACTGAAACTGAAACTAAACTGGGCCTTGCTTCCCTGTATAATACACACAGATCAAATCAAATCAGGTTGTTGACGGAAACCACACATGACCACACAGGAGACAATTCAGGGCTGATATACACAGGCAGAGAATTCCATTGTTCGTCATGTGCAGCAACGAGGTCAAGCTGTATGTAAATCAAAATATGTCTACACACACACGCACGCGCGCACACACACACGCACACACACACATGTACGCACGCACGTACACACACATGTACGCGCGCACGTACACGCACGCGCGCGCACACACACACAACACACACACACACACAAACATGTACGCACGCACGTACACATACACACACATATACTCACAGACACGTGCACAACACGAACTTATGCGGACATAATTACGTCAACAAACATCAGACCAGTACAAAAACACAGACACAGACCCACAGACACACACAGACACACACAAATATCCAACCACACATACACCCCCACATGCACACATACGCACATGTCCACTCCCAGCCCCCCCCATCACCCCCCCCCCCCCTCCCGCCACACAAACACGCACACACTCACTTCACTCACCTTTAGCACAATGCCTGTCATTGCTGCAGCGGTGGTACCTCCCGGAGCACACACCCCCTGGCGAGAACCTGGGACAGCTGGTAGTGGTGGCCGCCCCCCCGCGACCCCCTGGCGCCCCCGCCCCCGCCCCCGCCCCCCGCCCCCGCGGCGACCTCCAGAAGGCCTTGACCCGGGCGTCCCTCTCCCCTCCCTCCTCCTCCTCCTCCTCCTCCTGCCGCCCTCTGGGACGTGGCCATCAGGTGAGACAAAATCTCCGGGGGGAGAGGTTGGCTTGGGGGTGGATGCTGGGGAGGTCCCCCTCTTCCTCCTCCCCCTCCTCCCCCTCCTCCTCCGCCGAGAGAGACCAGGAACTGATGCAGGGCTTTGGGCGGCAGCGGGCGGTGCAAACTGGTGGGGCTCCCCCCAGCCAAAGAGGACCCGGTCAATTTCACCCCAGCGGAGGCGGGGACACTACCGGGGGATGGAGGGGGAAACACCTGCTGCTGCTGCTGCTGCTGCTGAGGCTGCTGAAGCAAAGGAACAGCGGCCCCTGGCGGTGGTGGGATTGGGAAGGGCGACAACTGGCTCTTGGCGGCGTGGAAGGAGGCGGCAGAGATGTCCTGAGGAAGAGAGACAGCGCCCCCTGCCACGTTGGCCGAGGATATCATGAGGGCTGGTAGTTGTGGCGGCAATTGTGGTGGTAGTTGTGGTGGTAGCTGTGGTGGTAGTTGTGGCGGCAATTGCGGTGGTAGTTGTGGCGGCAATTGTGGTGGTAGTTGTGGCGGTAGTTGTGGTTGTCCCGAGCTTTGCCCGTGTTGTTGCTGCAGTTGTTGAGGAATCACTTGCTGCTGCTGCTGCTGCTGCTGCTGTTGCTG
>NC_134908.1:9928620-9931120 GCF_041734735.1 Babylonia areolata
CGACGACAACAATAATAATAACGATAACGATGATGATAATTATGATGATGATGATAATGATAATAATAATAATAATGATAATCATCATCATCACATCATCATCATCATTATTATCATCATCATCATCATCATCATCAGTGTACTTTTTATTAACTCTCTCCATACGAACGGCGAAAGAGACACCAATTACCACCATCAAAATATTGCAAGCGGAACGCTCTTATACTCAAGAGGTGAATGTTGACAAAGAATACCACAATTCTGACGACAGAAGCTAAAGGTTGGGTCATTGAGACACCCACTGGACATCCGAGGGTTCTGTGTAGAGGAGAAGAGAGGACTGGCCGTATTGAGTGAGTTAATGTACCTTTGTTGCGTTATTATCATTTTTATTCTATTTTTTCATGTTTAAAAAAAAATCCTCTGGCAAGAAGTATAGTGGAGTCAGAGCAATGTCCAAAACTGAAGTTCTCCATCAGCCAGCCCCAGGGAAACCCTACGTTGAGCCCAACATCACAGTCAATGGTCAGAGACTCAGTACGGTGGAGCGGTTCACATACCTTGGCAGCACACTGTCACGAAATGCGACCATCGACGATGAAGTGAACGTCAGGATTGCAAGAGCAAGCGCAACTTTTGGTAGACTCAATGCAAATGTCTGGAACAGAAGAGGCATTAGCCTTGAGACCAAGCTAAAGGTCTACAGAGCAGTAGTTCTCCCCACACTACTGTACGCCTGCGAAACTTGGACAGTGTACCAACGACATGCCAAGAAGCTGAACCACTTCCACACAACATGCCTCAGGAAGCTACTGAACATCAAGTGGCAAGACAGGACCCCAGACACAGAGGTGCTCGCAAAAGCCACCCTTCCCAGCACCTTCACCATCCTGATGAAGTCCCAGCTTCGCTGGGCTGGACACGTGGCGCGCATGCCAGACCATCGGCTGTCCAAAAGGCTCTTCTATGGCGAGCTGCAACAAGGGAAGAGATCACACGGAGGTCAGAAGAAGCGCTTCAGAGATACTCTGAAAGTCTCTCTGAAAGCGTTTGATATCAACCCTGACTCCTGGGAGGAATATGCAGTGGACCGTGACAAATGGCGCGCTGCTGTGCACAAGGGCGCCAAGTTGTGCGAGGCCAACAGGACTGCTGCAGCTGTTCAGAAGAGGCAGGCCAGAAAGTCACGGGCAAACAAGCTCCCTGACAATGATATGCCTGTCTTGTCTGCCCCAACTGTCAGCGAACATTTCGTGCGCAGATTGGACTATTCAGCCATCTGCGCATTCACAGATAGATTCATGAGCATCCTCCCCCCAACCCCACCACCACCCTCCCCCCATCCCCCAGCTGGATGACAACGATGGTCATCATGGATCTCGATGGACACACCACCTAGTCTTATATGCTATACAATGTTGTTGTTTTTTTGTTTTTCGGTTTTGTTTTGTTTTTGTTTTTTTGTAACGTTGTTGTCTTCACACACAGCGAGAGAAGAGAGAGGGGGGAGGGGGTGGGGTACAGACAAGAAGGTTAAAAAAAAAAAAAAAAAAAAAGACAGAACACTAATCGTCTACACTCTCCACCCTCCTCCCCCCACTCCTCCCTACTAATATTCCTCTCCCCTCTCGCCTCTTCTTAATACTAAAAAAAAAATAATGATAAATTATATAAAAAATATATAAAAAAGAAGAAGGAAAATGTCATGAATAAAAGGAAACTTTCGAGAGTGGCAGGATGGTGGGTGAGTGTCGTGGTGGGAGGTGTGTGTGTGGGATGGGGTGGAGGGGTGGAGGGGGGTTGGAGGGATTTGGAGAGGAGTGAGTCCATGATTCATGACAGATTTACCACGTTATTCTTTTCTTCTTTCTTCTTCTTCTTCTTCTTCTTCTTCTTCTTCTTTTTTCTTAAAAGAAAGAAAGAGAATGAAGAGAAAGATAGAGAGAAAGAATGCAGAAAATAATAAAGAGAGTACTAAAGAAGCAAAGAAAAGAAGGATGGAAGGGAAAAAAAAAACGATTGAAATAAAGACCGAAAGAAAGAATGAATGAAAGAGAGAGAGAAGAAAGAAGGAAAGAAAGAAAGACAGAAAGAAAGAAAGGTAGATAGACAGACAAAATGAGGGGGAAAAAAGAAAGCAAGAAGGAAAGATAGAAAGAAAGAGAAAAAGAAATAGTAACATAGAAAAGGGAGGGGAAAGGAAGTGAGAAAGAAAGAAAAGATATAGTAGCATAGAAAGACTGAAGGAAAGAAAGAGAAAAAAAGGGAGGAAAGAAGGAAGGTAGGAAGGAAGGAAAGAAAGAAGATAGGAAGGAAGGAAAGAAAGGAAGGAAGGAAGGAAAAAAGGAAGGAAGAGAGGAAGAGAAAGGAAGGAAGGAAGGGAAGAAAGAAAGGAAAGAAAGAAGGAAAGAAAGAAAGAGAAAGAAAGAAAAGAAGGAAGACAGGAAGGAAAGAAAGAAAGTGAAAGAAAGAAAGAAAAGAAGGAAGGAAAGAAAGAAAG